>NC_056527.1:95024111-95049852 GCF_019175285.1 Sceloporus undulatus
AAGCCTAACCGTTAGCCCTGGAAATCCCTGGAAAGCCAGTAGATGCACTTTGCATCATTTGAATTTCGCGCCGAAAAGAATTTCGTAACCCGAAAAATCTTTCGTAACCCGAATCAGTTTTTTCCAAGCGGCGAATTTCGTATCCCGAAAAATTCGTAACCCGGTCCTTTCGTATCCCGGGGTACCAGTGTACCATGTATGGATGTGAGAGCTGGATAATGAAGGAAGCAGACAGAAAGAAAATCAACTCATTTGAAATGTGGTGCTGGAGAAGAGTACTTAGGATAGAGTGGACAGCCATGAAGACAAATGGATGGGTTCTTTAACAGATCAGACCAGGGCTCTCCTTGGAAGCAAAGATGATCAAGTTGAGACTATTGTACTTTGGCCACATAATGAGACAGCATGGATCACTAGAAAAAACAATAATGCTAGGAAAGGTAAAGGGTAGAAGAAAGAGAAGAAGACCACAAACCAGATGAATAGACTTGATCAGGCGGGCTGTGAGCAAGGGCTTGCAGGATCTAAACAGGGCAGTGGAGGATAGGGATTCTTGGAGATGTCTCATCCATGGGGTCGCCATAAGTCGGAACCGACTCGAAGGAACCTAACAACAGCCAAGTCCCAAAACATGTTTGTGCTGCCACCTCTTTTCCTATTCAGTGACAACTTTACTGTCCCATCTCCCACTCCATTGCATATATCTTGATGTTAGGTCTACTGTTGTATTACAAACTGAAAACAGCTAGTCTTGGTCATTGCTCCCTTTGCCACCTGGTGACCCTGAGAGCAGCAACTGAGCAGTTGCCTGCACCCATGCTGGACTTGCAGCCAGTGTAGGCAAGAGGGCTCTTGGTTGCTGGGCAGCCAGCTGCTCCCAAGATGACAAGGTGCAACGGCAGAAGCTTCTCCCCAGTGAAGAAGGACTCTAAATCCTTCGTCAAGGTGGAGAGGGGTGCAGCTGCTGCATACGTGGGGGTTTACAGAGGCCACATGCTTTACTGGAGATGCACGGATGGGAAAAGGAGAGATTTTAACTGCAGGAACTACTCGAAGAAAAAGGAGCTGGCTTTCCAATTCTTTGTCTTTGTAACAATTGACCCCAGATCCTCCTCTCCCTCTTTCCTCAGAGACATGTTTTTCCCACATAGCCTCAAGTGTTTGCCCCCACCAATATTGTTTCTTCTGCTACCTCTTGTTTCTTCTGCTACCTCTTGTTTCACCCTGTCCAATGAAAGCAGCAGTGACACTCCAACCTCCCAGCCAAGTCCCGGCAAAAACTCACAAAGCTTAAGCAGGGCCCAAATTTGAAAGCTCCTTTTTTGCCACCACGTCTCTCCTGTTGCCATGTGCGCCTACTCCTTGCTCCAGTCTGTTTGTCCCAAAATGGTGCTGCTTAAAGACACAGAAGCAATGCCCTGCACCCGAGCCTCTCAAGAATTTCTCAACCACCATAGCTAGTCAAAGATGCAGCTAAGGGAGTGAGCTTGCATGGGGAGGTGAAGAGCAGGAGACACCATACACAAAGCAAGACTGTGCTGTAATATTAAGGGACCCTGGAAAAATGTTTCATACAACCCTCACCCTCATCATGGCCCTTAAGAATGCTGGTTCTCCTTGCCTTTCTTGTGCACCAGTACTTTGACTGAAGGCCCCCTGCCTCCCTTTTTTCCCTTCCATCCCCCTGCTGCCCCCTTTTCTCCTCAATGCCCCCTGGATATTTCTACTGAAGTACTGCCCACTTTGGGAATCACTGGTCTAGACCAGCCAGCCACACCCCCAGATGTGTTGGACTACAGTTCCCAGCATCCCTAGGCAGCATGGCCATTGAACTGTGTAGACTGATTGAGAGCCAGTGCTGTGTAGTAGTTTGAGTGTTAGACAAGAATTCTGGGAATCCTGGGTTCAAATCCTTGCTCAGCCATGGAAACCTACTGGATGACCTTGAGCAAACTGCACTCTTCTTACCCTCAAAGGAAGGCAAAGGCAAAAAACCTTCTGAACAAATCTTGCCAAGAAAACCCCATGATAGATTCACATTGTGATGACTATAAGTTGGAACCGACTTGAAGACACACAACAATAACAATTGACTGAGGGGCGGGCTTCAAGAAGACATCCTTTCCATTATCTTCTACTTCAGAGCTGGGGAGTGTGTGATCCCACCAGATTTTTTTAAAATCTGATTATGATTTTCTATAATCATAAATCCAATCATATACACTTTTAAAATATATATCTAAAACAACATATGTAACAACATAAGTATGAGCCCAACTCACACTACAAACCTCTCAACTCTCAAGCAGATGGTTATATTCCACTATCATTAAATTTCTTTTATATGAGATTATATTTATGCTTCTACTACACACAAACTCTGTTTAATTTGCAAAACCTAAAACAGATGTATAACCCCTGTGGATTGCAAAAAAGTAATAAACAATTCTCAGTCTTTCTTAAAACTATTCACAGATTTTTCCTTAATCAACATTATCAATTTATCCATTTCAGCAAGTTCAGTGATGTTCATCAGGTGGTCTTCTTTTGTTGTGGTAACACCATCTTTCCATATTTTGGCATACACAATTCTAGCTGTGGAATATAAAGTCCTTCCAAATTTTTTATTGATTTGTTTGTTTAACATTCCTGATGAGGAAGTCTCTGGTTTCAACTGTATTTTAACTTTAGTGATCCCCCAGATCCCATCATCTCTCACTATTGGCCAGAGTAGATATGGCTGTTGAGGACTGGAACCCAAGAATATCTGGACAGTTACAGGTTCCCCAGCCTTGTGCACCTGAAAATAGATGCTAGGGATTGCCACTAACAGGTAATATTTGCAATAAGAACCTTTAGCTACCAGTCTGCTTTGATAGTGGTGTATGTGTATGTGACAGAAAAAGAGATGGAGGTTAGAATCCAATACCCATTCTGGTAGAGGGCATCCTATCTACAGTGGTGCATTTTTCAGAGAGATGCCTTCCTTCCTTCCTTCCTTCCTTCCTTCCTTCCTTCGACTATAAAAATCCTCACTCATGCTACCAAGAAGATTCTAGGCACTGAAATCCCCAAAAGTAACTTTTCCAAGCTCTGATTTCCCCAAACACGCATCAATACGGAGTCATATTTAGACTCCACATATTCTAAGACTTAGCCTTCAGCCTTCAAAACAAGCCTCAGAGTTTATCGCTTTGATCATTGGAAAAGCGGTTTATAAATAAACAAACATTTATATATATATATCTCAACTGCAGCTAGAAGAAATGCCCAGACAAAACTTAATCAGGAACATTTTACCCCTTTCCACAAATACAGTCATGAAACCAAGCTCTCCCCACCAGCGTCCCTGACAAAATCTTTGCATTCACATCCTGCTGTAAATTCAGCCAGACTGTTGAATTCATCCTGGAGTTCTTGGGGGACATCTTTCGCAGCATCCTTTATCATAAGCTGCCCTTCTCTCTTGGACCTTGGCCTAGAAACAGACCTCCTGTCTTTTTGAAGAATCTCATTGTGCCAAGTTTCCTGTTGGCTGAGTTTTCTAAAAAGTTGGCAGGCAGGCAGGCAAGGGTTAAGGCAGGACTTCACTGCTCCAGTGGTGGCACCTGTCAGTGGGAGGGAGCTGGTGGAGAGCACAGAGAGAGAGGGAGACTGGAGTGAGTTTTACCAGACTCTCCAGCAAAGCAGGGAGGCAGCCAGGAAAAAGCCACATGGAGGTCTCCAGCTGCAGAGGGTGAAAAAGCCCATCCTTCTGCCCACGCCTGGCTGCAAAGAGGGCTGCCCAGGCAAAACCTGGCATGGGGGGAACCTAAGGAGACCAGAGGCCAGATTATAACAACATCAACCAGGAGGAGGTGGAGGCAGATCGGACTGACCAGACCATCGAAAGGAGGCAGAAAGGAAGAGAAGGCAGAAAATGCAGCTGACACGGTGCTGTTTCATATTTCTCATCCAAGGGAGCATCTATCTGCTGGTGAGTGACCGATGACTGGATGGGGAAGAGGGGAGTGGGTGGCACAGGGGAGTGACATGCCCTTGCAAATGCCTGAAAGGAAAAGCCAAGGGTCAGCTCTGACCACTGCTTGCCTCTTGTTAGCACATTTCTGAATAGCTTTTGTGGTCTGCTGTTTCCGTAACGCCTTCTTTAGCATGCACTATGCATTTTGCCTGCTCTTAAAATTTGTCCTTGCATCAACTTTGACAGGCAAGTTTACAGCGCTGTAGGCTCAGAAGGAATCAAGAGGCTATCCAATCCAACCCTCAGTGGTGTTTGTATGGCAGAAATATCCACTTGCCAAAACAACCCCACATTTAAAAAATAATGGTCCTGTGTCTTTGGTAGCAGCCTAATGCAATAAGCAATTCAGAGTTTTCCCTCATTACTTTATTTTAACTCCAGGACCAGTTTTCTCTGGCTTTGTAGCTTTATGTCAATTACTGGCACAAAGAGAAAAGTGGAATGAGATGGAAGGTGGCAACTCTGCCAATGCAAAGAACAGACAGTATTGCCCAGCCTGTGGGGCACTGTGATTATAGGTGCATGACCAAAAGACACCTGCCAAGCAAATAATTCCAGCTGACTCAAGCTAATGAGCCAAGTCGCAAAGAAGCCAGCCAGGCATGACAGGGAAAGGCTAGATCATCTATGGCAAGTGTGGCAGAACAGGTGGTGGGTAGTACAAAATCCTTTTTTATGGGAAGTAGACAGATCCTAAGCAAAAGGCAGGGAAAGGCATGTTCAAGTTGCAGTGAACAAAACTGGAAAGCAACTAAACCTTTTGCCTCCATTTATAGAAGCCCTATATCCCCAAGAGAGGAATATGTAACTCATGGCAGTTTCATGGGGGTGGTGGGAAGGGAGGAACTTCCCAAATCCAGTGGGACACAAAAGAAAGCAGTTGAACTGAAAATGAATAACAAAGATGACTGGTGTTGCTGAGCAAGGTTTCAAACTAGATGCAGATATTTGCCATCAAGAAACAATCCTCCCCAGCTGTCTTCTGGAAGATGTACCAGTTCCCAAATGCCTCTTTGCAACAGCTACTGAAACTAAGAGATGTTCATTAACAAAGCAGGCCATAGGCATGGCACAGGTTTGAGTGCTGCCCTAGCCTGAACATCATTGTTTGCCAACAGAAAAGGGAGGATTTGCGTCAGACGGTGTCAAAATGCACAGCCACAAGGTTAATTTTAAAAATCCTCTACTCAGTGCACTTTGGAGTTGCAAGTTATAGATGTGATACTCACCTTTTGCTTGACAGGAGTGGGCTGGTATAAGACCAGCACTCTCAATCCAACGAGATGATTGCTGAGTTGTTTTCCTCTAAGGCTGAAGGTAGGGGAGCTGGAGAACTTATTCTGAGATTTTTCAAGCAGTGTTTATATTTGAGCACATCGCTTTAACTGAGACAGACTGGAGCAAGTGGGAAATAATCCGTATTTTCAGTAAGGAGGTGGAAACCATGACTTCTTCCACCCACCTTGTAATAGTTCATCTTTGAGCCACTGTAAAATGAAACAAAGAATCCTGCGAAGCCTTGAAGACTAACACTTTTTCAGAGCTGAGGGAGAGATTGCGTTTTGAGCTGTTCATCTGATCAGTATTCTGTATAGCAAGCAGCTTATGCTAAAACAAATGTGCTAGTCTTTAAGGTGCTACAGGACTCTTTTGTCATTTTGAGTGCAACAGACCAGCAGGGCTAAACACCCTGCTTCCACCCCACTTTCGAAACTGTAAAATAGAAATTCACCAGTTAGCACTGCTGATGGCTACAGAGGCAGCAGCCTCACCAAAAGCTTTTTGAGTAGTAACTGTTTGAAACCTCTCTGTGTTGTTCTTTAAAAGCAGGGCTCTTCCCTCCTCTTTGCTTTCCCCAATTGTTTTGTTGTTCTTCCTTGCACAAAAACACATTTCAAATCTTCAGGGAAATGAGCCCAGCGTTTTCTTTGGTAGCAGCGTGCCCTTAATCCCTTTGGGTCTGGCATGGATACATCTTTCTCCAAAGACTGCTTGGCATGGGGTGGAAGGCTGGGGAGAAGGCAGACGTCTGGCAGCTGATCTGAATTGGATTGGGTTTATCTGGTATGATTCTCTGACCAGGTCTCTTGCCCTCTTCTGTTCAATAAAATAAAATAAAAACCCTTATTGTCTATGCCAGTTAATGAATTAAAGCCAAGGAAAAGGATTATGGCTCTCTCAGCCTTCCTAGAGGGAGGCAGATAGGCTTGCTGTAATTATAGAAACCAGACGTGGAACAGTGGAAGGAGCCAGGAGATGGTCCAGTTTCATATTCACACACAGCAGCTTCAGACCTCTTGAAGTCCTCCAGGCCAGACTTGGAGCCTCTGCTCTGATTTGTAGCAAGTGGAAATTGTGCCCCAACCACCCAACTGAGATTGACTGGAGATGCCAGGGACTGAATCTAGGCAAAAAAGCATAGTGCCACAGAGTTAGGGTCAGAGCTGGAGGAAACATCCTCTTTTGGACTACAACCCCCAGCATCCCCCAGCCAGTATGCTGGCTGGGGGATTCTGGAAGATATAATCCAAAAGAGTAAGCTGCCCCATTTCAAAAAAGCTTACAAAATCAAGCTTCTTTCCTCCACTCTTATATAAAGCAGAACCTTATTGTCTACTTCAAACTCTCTCTGTGTGTGTGACAGAGAAAGGTGCCTTCCATTAAACAACACATACAGCATGGCATTATTTCCTGGCACCCAAAGAAAAGATGCAATGCTTTCTATTTGGGATCAAGAGTTACGGCTCCTTGGGGACTGAATTCTAACCTCTGTCAACTCTGTCTACCACCAGCACCAGAACAGAGTGGTGTTTCAAGATTGTTCATAAAGGGGCAAGAGATCTCTTTGCCTTGAAATTCACCCTCAATGCTTCTTCATCAAGAAGATGCTGCATTATGATCTGATCCCAGAAGACTCTTAGTGATTTTTCATTTAACCTTGTACTTATGGATGGAATGCTCTCTCTCACTTTTTAAAAAAAACTGAAAGGGGCTGCTGTATCATTTTAGAATATTATAAAATATTGATTAAGCTCTTTTCATCATTTAGAGCAGTGGTTCTCAACCTGTGGGTCGTGACTGCTTTGGGAGTCGAATGACCCTTTCACATATTTCCAATGGTCTTAGGAACCATCGGTTGGGGGTCACCACAAAGGGTTATGGCATTAGGAACGTTGAGAACCATTGATTTAGAGGATTTCCCTTTCTTTGGTTTTTTGTTCAAAGAAGAATCAAGGTGGGCAACTATTGGTCCCATTTTCCAGATAACAAAACCAAGGATGAATATTAGATTAAACAGGACATTAATCTGATCCCTCATGACTCTTTTTACATTCTGGAGCAATTGCTCTCAGCCTTTAGTCCTCCACATTTTGGACTTCAACTCCCAGAAGCCCTAACCAGATCAGGTCAGGGATTCTGGAAGCTAATGTTCAAAGCAGCTTGAAAGCCACTGATAGAAAGGGCCACAGGCATCTGGTGAATCCACAGCTGAGATGAGATTTGAGGCCAGGTTCCCTAAAACTTACAACCAGAGCTTGGAAGAGTTACTTTTTGGACTACGACTTCCAGCACTCTCCTGTCAGCATTCTGGGAGCTGTAGCCCAAAACATATAGCTCCAAGCTATGCTTCCAAAAGTCCTAGGATAAGTTCTTTTATCATCATTGTCACACATACCCTGTCTCCTTCTATGGTACAGAGCATTACTGTAAACTGAAGGTATGCATGGCTGATCTTCAAGTGTACCTTTCTGTCTTCAGAGAGGTCCATCATGTCACAGGAAGTTCCCAGACTGTGTGGGGAATATTTGGTCTTTAAGACGTTTGAAACTACCACTCCCATATTCCCTGGTTGGAACTTCTGGGGGCTGAAGTCCAAATTATGTTCCCCACCCCTGATATAATGAAATAAAACAGCCATTCCTAATTTGATCCACATGCATCCTTAACGAGTGTGTCCCTGTAATGAGTTAACTCCCTTTAACTCATTACAGATATTGACTAATAGCCACATAAGATGACCACTTAAACACATGCAATCAGCTATGCCAAAAATAATTTGTTGTTGTTAACTGCCTTCAAGTCAGTGCTGACCCATAGCAATCCTGTGGTTGAGATGTCTCCAAGCCTGCCTTCCTGTAGGTTCAGGCCCATGACTTCTCTGATTGAGTTTAGCCAACTACCACATGATCTTCCTCTCTTTCTACTACTTTCTATATTTCCTAACATTATTATCTTTTCTAATGAGTCGTGCCTTATCATGATGTGGCCAAAGTACAACAGCCTCAATTTGTTCATTTGGCTTCCAGGGAGATTTCAGGCTGTATCTGTTCAAGGACCCTCCACAGTACCCTCAGCGCTCTTTTCCAGCATCGTATCTCAGATGAATTGGTTTTCTTTTTATCCACTTTCCTCATTGTCCAGCACTCACATCTGTACATGGCAAAAAATAATACTGAAAATAAAAACAAAAAAGTCCAGATAAAATATAACTCACTCACTTTACTTAGACGATCAGTCAGAACTAGGATTAAAGTTCGACTCCAAATACAGAGATTGGTGATTCTACCTGCTTTGCAGAAGTATCATTAGGCATTTAACTTAGCATTATCACCAATACCATTTAAGGCAACATCACAACAACCTTGTGAGGTAGGTTAGGCCACACGATAGTGAGCAGCCCAAACCTACTCTCAAGTGTACATAGGTCTAGAATTGTAACCCTACCTATAGATATTATTTCCCATGATAACATCAGTGTGGCACATTTTAAGTAGTTTCCTTTTTATGATCTTTGGCTTATCTAGCTTCACAACTACATTGAATTATTGTTGTTTGCTGTTGTTGTGTGACTTCAAGTCATTTCAGACTTATGGCAACCCTGAGGCAAACCTACCATGGGGTTTTCTTGGGAAGATTTCTTCAGAGGGGATTTGCAATTTCCTTCTCCTGAGGCTAAATGCATGTAACTTGCCAGAGGTCACCCAGTGGGTTTCATGGACAAACTGGGAATTGAACCCTGGTCTCCAGAGTCATAATCCAATGCTCAAACCACTATGCCACATTGGCATGTTAGTACTATGCCCATTTTACAAACAGGAAAATAAAAGTTGAGAGGATATTTCAATTAATCCTGTATGCTATTGTTGCACCTAAAGTGCTGGTATGGCTCTGAAGCTGTTAAAATGATATTCTAAGGCTCTAGTTCTCTACATTCCGTGTGTGTGTGTGCGCGTGCGCGCACGCACACATGCACACACACATGCACATGTATGTGCACCTTTTAAGTCACCTTTCAGTTATGGCAACCCCATGAATTTCATGGGGTATTCTTAGGCAAGGAATTATCAGAAGTTGTTTGCCATTGCCTTCCTCTGAAATATAGCCCACAGTGCCTGTACTATCCAAGTACTAACCAGGGCTGACTCTGCTTAGCTTCCAAGATCAGATGGGCTCTGGTGCCTTATCGGAAAACAAGTTGCACTGAATTTAATGAGACTTGCCTCTTGAGTAGGTATACACAAAGCTGTGCTATTAAGCTTTGCCAAGGAGGTGAAGGTACCAGTAAATAAATGAATTAAAAATGATGCTCATATGGAAAGAGTGAGTAATACAACATTTCCACAGTTTAGTCATCCTGACAACAATGCCACAGGCTTCTGTACAAGATTACCTTGCAGGGATCCTAGGTCAATCACAGCCCCCATTCTTCTTCCCCAGTCTTTCTTTAGAACGCAGCAGAGACAATGCAATTTATTCTGTTGTATCATGGGTCATCTGTCAAATAGACTGTTGTGGGAGGCCGCAGGCTTAATCTGCGTATTCTAATTTCAGACCAGTAGAATGAAAGTCTAGGTCAGTGATAGAGGACTTGTTTGGGATGCAGAAGGTCACAGGTTCAGTCCCCACCATCCCAAATAGAATCAGGTGATGGGAAACTCTTCTTTAGGTGACACTGGAGAGAGGTCAGCTACTGGGTTGTGCCTCTAAGAAAACAGATAATACAGGAGCAGATGGGAAAATTCCAGCCTTGTACAAGGCAATGCTTCCTAGAGCACTTGTTGTATGAATACAACCCAGCAGTGTGAATTTTGAAGGAGAACAACTTGGTGCTACTCCCTCAATGTGGTGCCCACCAGGTGTTTTGGAATACAACTCCTATCAACCCTGTGTAATATAGTGTGGGTTGTGGTTCAAACAAATTTGCAAGTCCCCTTGCTGACGGGGGAAAGTCAACAGTTTGGGAACAAAATGTCTTCAATGAGGAGAAGCAGCCTAAATTGGAATAAAGCTTAAACAACTATCTGTCTATACAGTGGGCCCTTGGTATCTGCTGGAGTTTGGTAACAAAAATCCATGGATGTACAAGTCTCATAAAATACATGGCATAATGAATTATATAAAATGGCAAAAACACGGTTTGCTTTTGGAATTTATATTATCTTTGAGTATTTTCAAGCTGTGGATGCTGGAATCTATAGATAAAAAAATCTGTGGATACAAAGGATCAACGGTATTTATATCTGCATATATCTATATATCTTGGCCATGGAAACCCATTGGGTGACCTTGGGCTAGTCACACTCTCTATCTTACAGAAAGGCAAGAGCAATCCCCTCTCTGAACAAATTCTGTGAAGAAAACCCATGATAGCTTCGTCTTAGGATTGCTGCAAGTCAGATATGACTTGAAGACACACAACAATAATAACAGCAACAACATATCTGTATCTATCAAACAGGGGACTAAACCCAGTTGTTAGTCTCAACTACAGTGGTTCCAGTTACTCAGTGAAACTTACATAAGTATTGACTTACCAGGTTTCCATTATTACAGTACAAGTTGTTCCTACTGATTCTCTGGATTTGTGCTAAGTAGGACTATCAAGTAGATTTCAGCCATCTTCTTCTCTTATTTTTCTCCTATTAGTATAGGTAATTTATATATATTGTAGACAGGTATGGAGGCTCGGACCTATCATATGGAAAAGGACCTGTTTTGGGCAGCACCAAGTGGGTCGAGGGAAGGAAGAACAGAGAAGAAGCTAGGAATTGGTGTATAGAGAGTGATGCAAGACTGACTGAAGGGCTGGAGAGTGTGTCAGGAGGGGAGATTGCAATTTGAGTTCTGCTTCAGGCAGCACAATGTTTTGGACCAGCACTGCAGATGTGTGTGTTACAGTAAACGTCAGATGAGGTTATATCTTACCAGCAATTCTTACAAGAACTCTAAAAAGCCACTGGGAAATGTCAGAACACTCTTGATGCATATTGATACATGACCAGTTTCAGCATTTTTTTCTGAACCATTATCATTTACTGGTTGTTGATAGGGATGATGCCAACGATGGAGAAGTATGGACATTTATGAAGGGCATTGGCTTGTCCTTGAGATTTGCCAGCAAATAACAGAATTTTCTGACGCTGCAGCCCTTTTCACCCAACTGCACACAGAACCAACTTGACATATCCAGGAACGCTGCAAAATGTATACAACTGGAATATGTGTGTAGGCTCTGTTAGGAGGATGGCAGGATCAATACATCGAGGCAGTGGAGTGAGGAAAGGGGAGGATTTATGCTCACTTCCTTCCCTAAATGTTAAACCTTTGCACAACTGCAGTGTGATAACGCTTTCTGGGTGGCTATCCCACTCCCTTCAAAAACCCATTTATGACCGCTAAATGCTGACTGTTACAAATACAATCCATGCGACTACTTGTGGGCTTTAGTTAATGCTGTGGTTCCCAGGAGAATATTTATAGGACTAGAGCTTAAGAGGCAGCCAGCATGAGCAAGGAACAAGGAATTCAAGACTGGCAGGGAGGTCTCAGGTCAACCTTGCCCCTTTTGGCCTGGCCTGGTTGAAGGGCTGTGTTATTTTGTTGTTGTTGTTGTTGTTGTTGTTGTTGCTGCTGCTGCTGCTACTACTGCTGTTGTTGTGTGTCCTCAAACCTTACCACACAAGCCCTCTTCTCGCAGTAATCATGTTAGTTAAAGAAAACAAACATACAGTTTGGGAGCAACCATTATCACAAGTCTCCATAGTAGCACAGTGGTGTAGTAGTTTGAATGTTGGACTAGGTGTCTGGAAGACCAGGTTTGAAATCCCCACTCAGCCATGGAAAACTACTGGATGACCTTGAGCAAAGCACACACTCTCAGCCTCACAGGAAGCAAAGGCAACCCCCCTGCCCCGAACAAGTCTTGCAAAGAAAACCTCATGATAGGTTTGCTTTCAGGTCACTATAAATCAGAAATGACTTGAAGGCATACAGCAATAACAAAAGTTGGTATTATTTCCCATGTTGCAGAATACCAGACAGAGAGGTTCATCTAAGGAAATGTAATGGATTCATGATTTGAACCAGGGACCTCTGAATTCACAGCTTTCTTTCTTAGTGAATACCTCAGAACAAATGCATTGGGGGCCCAGGCAGGCCACAGCGCAGCTAGGAGCTCTTCCATCCATGCATGGTAAAACAACAAACACGACAGAATGCAGTGTCTTTTCTAGTTCAAGTAATAAACCAAGTGCAGTGCAGAGATCAAGTTATAAACCATCTCTGCTCAGACAGATCCATTTTTCAAAGTTCCCACGGGAGTTAAATTCACTCTCCATTGGAGCACATGGAATTAAGCACAGCAATTTTTAAAAGAACACAAAGATTCTGAGAAAGCTTTTTCATACTGTTGTTTAGTATTAAACCAAATTGGCTGATTCCAGTAATCAACCAGGACCAGTGTGGAAACAGCAATTTCCCATCAGGGTTTATTCTATTTAAAAGGAGATACAGAATGGTGTTATGGTTTGAGTATTGGGCTATCACTCTGAAGACCAGGGTTCAAATCCCAGATTGGCCATGTAAACCCACTGGGTGACCTTGGCCAAGTTACACTCTTTCAGCCTCAGAGGATGGCAATGGCAAACCTCCTCCAAAGAAATTTGCCAATAATTCCCTATGATGGTGTCATTTTAGGGTCACCATAAGTCAAGAATGACTTGGGGGCACACAACGACAACAGACCATGAAGCAACCTAGCAGTTTCTTTCAAGAGACCAAAGACACACACTGAATTTCAAAACGTCCTTATATTAACTTCCAAGTACAACTACAGCTTTCTCAATATAATTCAGAGACATATCCTTGTTAGTCTGGAATATCTAAGGAAGGAGACTAAGTCTATGAAAGCTCATGCTACACTTTCTTTCACACAGTTAGTCTCAAATGTGCTGCAAGATCCCTTTGCACAGTGGAATTAGGGACCATGCACAAATAGCCAAACAAGAAAGTGTTGTCTGACCAGCTGCCCATACAAGTACATTGAGATGGGTAGGATCTTTCACCTGCCCCACCCCCAACTCAGGATGTCTAGCAAGCAACTATGTAAGCAACGAGACTCTCAGTTCAGTTTGTTCCAGTCTCTTTTCTAAAATCCAGCATAGCTTTTGTAATTTATTTGTATGGCTGCGCAGCAGTATGTTTAGTGTACAGGCTAACCAAGCGCAGGCTACCTGTAGACAGAGCTGCTCTTCGAACCAGATCTCAGAGCCAAAACATATTCAGTGTTGGCCTTCAGCCCGAAAGCATGTAAAGAAATGAGCAACACTGACCACATGCAAAGTGTCTTGAGTAGCTAGCCCCATGCTGCTATGCCTAAGAAAATACAATTTTTAAGTGGCCAGTCTCTGTCATTAATTTTTAATGTATGAGGATAGATCTGTAGCTCAGTGGTAGATTATACACTTTTAAATAAATGCAAACAGTTCTGGATACAATCTGCAGCATTGCCGGCTAGGGCTGGGAAAGAGTTCTCTCTGGAACTGGAGAAAGCCATACCAATCTGGGCAGAATAGGGCAGTAGTTCTCAGCCTTTGGTCACTATATGTTTTCTGATTTCAGAAAACATATAGCGGGTCCAGTCACTGTGACCAGTGGTCAGAGAATGTGGGAGCTGAAATCCAAAGCATCTGGAGGGCCAAAGATTGAGGCTACTCAAGTAGACAGTGCAGAGCCAGGTGGGCTAAGGCTCTGTTCCTATATAAGGCTTGTATATATTCCCGTGGTCGACCACCTTGCCTATATAAGGCTGAATGAGCACCATTAAAAATATCAGTGTACTTACTTTATGCATCTCAGCTCACTCTGTCAACACTCTCCTTGAAACTGTGTGAATACGTGGACAGGAGACCAGAGTGTATGCATTCTAGAGGCTGGCTCAACTTTGGGCTTCTCAGGAGGACCACAGCCATCATTGAGGCCATCATATGTGTGGCCAAGGATGATGATGTGTCTTTTGGTCACTTTGGTCACTTTTGGCCACTTGGGGGCTGTTAAGGAGGGGAGGGGTGCTTGTTCCAGAGATCTGGAAGAGACCATAAGGCCACCCAGACCAAACCCATGCCATGTAGGACTACAGAATCAAGCACTTCAAAAGGATGGCTATCTAGCCTTTGTTTAAAAACCTCCAAAGAAGGAGACTCCATCACAGTCCAAGGCAGTGTGTTGCACTGTCAAACAGCTCTTACTGTCAGGAAGTTCTTCCTGATGCTTCCTGTAGTTTGAATCCATTGCTCTGTGTCCGCATGTCTGGAGCAGCAGAAAGCAAGCTTGCTCTATCTAGAATATGACATCCTTTCAAATATTTAGTCATGGCTATTATGTCACGTCTTCCCCTTCTCTTCCCCAGGCTAAACATACGCAGCTCCTAAGTTGCACTTCATAGGGCATGGTTTCCAGACCATTCACCATTTTGGTCACCTTCCTCTGGACATGCTCTAGCTTGCCAACGTACTTCTTGAATGTGTGGTGCCCAGAACTGGACATGACCCTTCAAAATCACATTTTTATGGTATTTTTTACATGGTTATTTGGACTGGGAAATCAACTCAGTGGGGGGGGGGTATCCTTGTGGGGCTTAACAGGGCTACACTGAAGCTCCTACCATAGGGAGACATACATGGGCTGCACAGTTCCCACCCTTGCTTCAGATTATGCTCCCTATGTCAGGAAATAGGCAAGAGCTCATGCTGTAATAAATCTGCTAGTTTAAAAGGTGCCACAGTACTCTGTTGTTTAAGGCTCACTGTAGTTTCAGGTGCTAGAGATCTTTTGAAAATTGTTCCTCTCTCTCCCTCCTCACTATCTGTTTGGTCTTGAGAAAACACTGCTGGTGGTAGTAGTAGTTGATTACACAGAGAGACCTATTATTTTCGTTGCTTCCTAGTTTTCAGACCATTCACTAGAGCCGCCAACCAATTAAAGGTCCTTTCAATCAATTAAGTGCCTGGCCTTTCACTGATTAATTGAATAAATGTTAGCATGCCCATGGCAAAAGCTCAATGGCCTGCCTTTCTCTCCAAAAGGCAAGAGGCAGTTTCTCTTCCCAGTGTGACAGTTCAATACAGACCAAAAAAAAAAAGCCACAATTTGCTCGTAAGAAGAATGTTTAGTCTCGGGGACATTCTCTGTTATAGGAGCACATCAAAGCTAGAACAAGCTTCAAAAGTGAAACTGAAGATATATCAATACTGTGGAAGGCCAGGTTCAAAAGAAAGCTGCAGTGGGGTTTTCAAGCAAACATCTTCCTAGAACCCCTAGGTCCTGCTGTTTGAAAGGGGGGGGGATCACAGGAGTTTAACCCTTAAAGACACCATATCTGACTGTTACTTTTTGAAGGAAATGCCTTTTCTTCCTTACACTGTTCTAACCCCTATCAAAGACACTTGCTCCTGCAGCCCTACTTTCCTTAAAAGGACTGCAGATTTCCTGTTCTCTTATATTGCTCCACTCCTTCTGTCTTACTATGCCTTCTTCATGGAACACCTTTTCTGACCTTTTCCAGACAACCTTATGATCACTCATGGTTGACCATGACAGAGATGACCCTAATGTTCCCTTAGGCTCATGTTCATTCTTTCTCTTTTGGGATGGTGAGGAGTAATTTGGAAGCTTTCACTTCCATTTTTAGATTAACCACTTTTTGTTGGGGTCAGAGTACATGATAAACCAAGATTATTCTTAACTGTGGTTTGTTTGAAACAAGACAACTTTAATTAATCTTTTAGGAAAACAGCTTGTTTCAAACATAGCATAGTTCAAATTAACTAAAGTTTAGGGTTCAGATGCAGTGTTGAACTGTAAATACGAACTGAAAATTTCCAATCTCCTTGCAGTCATGCCAGATAAGGAAGCAGACCCAAGCCAAGAAGAAAATTTAGGGCTCTTCTCATAAAAATAAACTACAGTTTATCATAACATCCAAGAGGGACTCTCTATCTCTATCTTTCTGTCTTCCCACCACTTTCAAAATCAATTTTGAAACCTATTTCCATGAATTGTTTAACACAGTATCCTGTCTCCCAATCCCAACTGAAATAAAGCCTGTATAGGTACCACTCATTTGCTCTTTTATCATCCAAGTTATGCCTACTCCTCTCCCTTTTATAAATTCTATGGGGAGGAAATTACCTTGTTGACCACCATATATGTTGATAGCACTGTATAACTAGGCAATAACAACATGTGGTGCATATGAAAAGCTGATAGGGTAGCCTGCCTGAGCTCTAAACATTTTGCTTGTTGAAAGACCCACTTACACCTGAAATTAAGGCTGCATCCAGACTGCAGACATAATCCACTTTGACAGCACTTTAACTGCCATGGTTCCATTCTATGGAATTTGTAGTTTGTTGTGGCACCAGAGTTCTCTGACAGAGGTTACATGTCTTACAAAACTACAGTTCCCAGAATTTCATAGCACTGAGCCATGGCAGTTAAAGTGGTGTCAAGTTGGATCATTTCTGCAGTGCAGATGCAGCCTGAATGTTCATACTAATAGGAGGGATGTGGAACACATGAATAGGTGTGGAACCTGTGACCTTTCACATGTTGTTGCATCCCAAATCCCATCCATCCCAACTAGCATGACTGATGGTTGGTGAGGATGGAAGATACAATTCAGCAACTTCCCTACTTTTGGCCTACAGTCCTAACATTTGTTGTTATTTATTTATTTTCTCTGTCTATAAAGTCTATGTTAAGGTGGCTTGCATGTCATTCCAGCAGTGAATATGCTCGGGCTTTTAGTCTGAATATAAAAGGAACTATCCAAGGTACTAAACCCTATAAGTGCTACTTAAAGTTCGTGCTAAAACCCAGTGGTGATTCAGAGCATCACTGGCATGGGAGCAACCAGTTAGCAATGAGATATGCTGCCACTCAAGAATTTCTATACTGTATACTGCTGAAAAGCAAAAAGGTAAAATAAAATATTGTGAGGAGGAATAATTCTCTAGATTCCCCAAGCTTATTAAGAAAAATGTGAGAAAAAAAATCTATGTATTATGAAGTTATGATCTCTTCTATTTCATACAGGTGATCTGTGGCCAAGATGAAACTACAGAAGATGAGGAAGAAGACAATGGAAAACCATCTAAAGAGCAACAAAGGTCCCGGGTACAAAAGAAGAAGAGCCAACTCTCCCTGAAATCCTCCTTGGTAGCTTCCTCCAATTTACAGAACACAAGTCTACTAGAGTTGGCTTCCACCAACAACCAAGAATTTTGGGATGTCCTAGAGAGTTTGTCCAAGCAAGGCCAAGGCCCACAGCCCTTGCGTGGCCGAAGGGACACTGTCGCCAGCCCCAGTCGGCTTAAGAAAATATTTGGCTGGGGTGACTTCTACTCCAACATCAAGACAGTCAAGTTGAATCTCTTGATCACAGGCAAGGTGGTCGACCACGGGAATGGCACAGTCAATGTCTTCTTCCGTCACAACTCCACTGGCCATGGCAACATCTCTGTCAGCCTGGTGCCCCCCAACAAAGCTGTGGAGTTTGACCTTGAGCAACAAATCTTCATTGAGGCTAAAGAATCCAAGATCTTCAACTGCAGGATAGAGTATGAGAAAGTGGACAAGGCGAAGAAGACCACCTTGTGTACTTATGACCCATCCAAGACCTGCTTCCTGAACCACACACAGAGTCAGGTTTCCTGGGTTTGCTCCAAGCCCTTCAAGGTCATCTGTATCTACATCACCTTCTACAGCATAGACTACAGGCTTGTGCAGAAAGTGTGTCCTGACTACAACTACCACAACAATGTTCCTTATTACCCCTCTGGGTGACAACATACCTCTTCTGAGCACAGAAGCAGCCCAAGTCCCAAACACAACTTGATTGGGGGTTTGGGAGCAAAAAACGGGAAAGGGAGGCCATGAGCTGGGAGGAGGATGAGTCATGTCACTCCAGTGCTAGACAAACCACCAAACAAACCTGGCCTCTGCTAAAGGACAGTTGGTTTAGAGGGGAGTTTGAGAGAACACAAACCAACAAAACATGCTTGCAAGGAGCTCTGCAGTCTTTAAAAATAATACTGTTGTCAATCCACATCCTCCCCACTTACATGCATATACTCAGACCAAATCATTTCAATGCTTGAGGCACAAATTCAAAATGGCACTTTCTCTCCATTGTTATTCCTAAACACAGGGCCCAGTCCATCAGGGAATTCTGCTATGAAAGCTTCCATGAGGCTTCTGCAGGCGAAGAACTGAAGGAATGACTAATACGTCTAAGGCAAGGGTGAGTGACTGTGGCCCTCTAAATTTTGTTAGATTGCAACTCGCAGCATTCTTCAAGTTTGCTTATGCTGATTGGGGCTGCTGGAGGTTGCAGCTTAATGACATTTGCAGGGAATTCCTGCTCTTGCTTTATGAAAAGGCAGACAAGTGTGGCCCTCGATATTTCTGAATTGTTATTCTCATAATGCCTTGCTACTTGCTATACTTGCAAGGGCTGATGGAAGTTGTAGGACAAAGACATCAGGAGGGTCACAGTAGACCATCCTTGACCTAGGGTGAGATCCATCTGTCTACCATTTAGCCACCCTTAATGACACCTAAAATCTGAGTTATTGCCCTGCCCTGCTTCATCTCCCTTGCCCTTCCCTTCCAACTGAGTCTCTATAACAAACTGAAAATAGGTAAAAACAGTTCAAGCAACTGGAACATTTTAGTTTCCAAAGGGCCATCCTTGGATCATAAATGGTGCATCATCAGTTTTCTGACAGGTAGTTTGGAAAACCTAAGCACTTGACTATAAACATTCCTTCTTTCCATTTCAGTTGCCCTACTAAGCCTTCTTTCTTGCAACTAATTTGGTCCAGCCTCTATTATGACAGGGCCATACCCTCCTCCTAATGGGTGAATAGTATCTTGAATAAGATACTGATATAATTTACCTGTTGCTCCTACAACAAATGTAGCAAGTACTTAGAGCACTGTGTCGGTAGTGCCACAGGAAAGAATGCAAGCCAAACAACATCTGCTTGCTGCACAGCTATCTAGAAGTCCTGATACGTTAAAACCAGGTAAGAACAAACAAAACAATTGAACTGTCACAAAGTTTAAAGTAAGGGTGCACCTCCAAGGATATTTTTATGGCTCTCAGCCTCTCCTGTCTCACCTGACTGCCTTTCTTCTGGATCCCAAAATGGTAAACTGCCCCTTCTGCCCCCAAAATGGTGAACTGCCCCAAACTGGTGAACTGCCCTTTCCAGGGTCAGCAATTCCTCTTTCAAATATGGTGCAGGGCTCCCTTGAATAGTCTGACACAACATATACCTGTTTTTCAAAACCAGAAACTACTTCCAACCACATCTCCTTTAGGTTAGCATTTTGGACCATCTGCATGTCTCTGAGATGATCACGGGACATAAAATTGGCCTCTGGATTTGCCATACATGCCTTACCTGGTTTAAAGACATCTTAGCCAACAGGAATTTTAAAAACAATTGAATCAATTTGCACAATATAAGAGGGATGAATAGGTTGTGGGAAATGAGCCCTTATCTAAGGAAAATATGATCTGAGAACAGGGCTTGGTAATCCATTACTCTGGTCTCTTTCATGACAATAAGGCCAGATGTAGAAGCCTGTATCTGATGTCTTTATTCCCAACCTGCGCCAGCATACTGGCAATTCCTATCTAAGGAAACACATTCCTTCCCCTTACTTCACATATGGAAGGGAAGGCCTGTTGAAGATTGGACTTGGGTCTACTGTCATGTCGTGGGTCACCATACTGTCCTGATCTGACAGGGACAGCTCTGTTTAATCCTCTGTCATCCTACTTTTTCAGGTCCTCTTAAAATGTCCCAGTTTCTCACTTTTCCTTCCACTTTCTCCTTTTGCTCTCAGCTTACTTCAGTTGCTGCTGAGTTCAAAGTGCAAAAGTAGTTTGCACTCAGTTAACTCAGTAGGGATGAAAGGAGAGGAAGGGATGGAATCTTACCCTTCCCAGTAGGCTCAGGCAAGCTGCTGCAGCCTCTTCTAACTTGTATATTCTTCTTCATTAATAACTGTTGCCATCTTGACTACACTCTGATGTTCCTTAGCCACATTTCTCCTGGTTTTCATCTGTAAAATATTGGAGGAGATGAGGCTTGTGTCACAGCAAATACCACATAAGTTCTCTTTCACACACAGTTATAGCCCTTTAGTGCCACTTTACATGCCTGGCCTCTGTCCTATACAATCCTGGGATCTGTAGCATTGTGAGGAATTTAGAATTCTCCAGCAGAATTCTTAGATTTTCACCACACTGCAAATCCCGAGATTCTGCAGGATACTAAAGTGGTATTGAAACAATATAATTGTCTAGTGTGAAAGATACCTCAGTGGGGGACCATATGCCACATCCCCTTGGGGTAATCTGCATGGGGGGGGACATATGCTAGCAATGGGCAAAGCCAGAGCCAAACATGAGAGCAATGTTTGGCCACCATCTTCTCTCCTCCCCACTTAACAGTCTGTTAGGGAGGGACAGCTTGCTCATGCCAGAACAGCTCTCCTGCAGATAGCTACTGCAATCAGGCAGAGGGGTGCATCTTGCGAGCCACCATGGCATAGTGGTTTAAGTATTGGGCTATGACTCTGAAGACCAGGGTTCAATTTCCAGCTTGGCCATGAAGCCCACTGGGTGACCTTGGGCAAGTCACACTGTCCCAGCCTCAGAGGATGGCAATGGCAAACCTCCTCTAAACAAATCTTGCCAAGAAAACCCCAAGACAGGGTCACCGTAAATCAGAAATGAATTGAAAACACACAGCACGTGCTGCTTGCTCACAGCTGTTGTTAAACTGAAGGTACCGTGTTATAAGAGACATTCTGCCTTCTCACAGAAGGAATGAAGCTCTGATGCCCCACTTTCCCCTAGTTAACACTTTGTGTCTTTAAAAAGCCTGTGTGTATGCATGCAAAACTTTTTTAACTCCTGAGCAGTCTACCAGTTCATATGTGTATCCCCATATACTACCAAGCTACACACCTTTTGGAGTTAGAATAATGCATCTAGATTTCCATCATTTTGGAATACCAGGAATATGAAGTTTCAAATGGAGATCCTTGACTTACCAAGCTGGAAGGCAAATTCATGAGAGATAAGGTTATCAATAGCTGCTAATCATAATGGTTATATCAAATATCAGATACAGTATGCTGAGGAATGAGCCAGCAGGGTTCAGTAGTTTGTGAGTTGGACTATGATGATGGAAACCAGGATTTGAATCCATGATTGGCCACGGAAACCCACTGGGTGATATTAAACAACTCACACTCTCTCATCCAAAGAGGGGAGGCAAAGGCAAACCCTCTCTGAACAAAGCTTGCCAAGAAAGCCCCATGATAGGGTTGCCATAAGTCAGAAACTACTTGAAGGCACACAGCAACAACAAAAACAACACACTGGGGAACACAAGCTTGTGGTACAACTGCTGCTCATGCTTAATCAGAGGCACCTTGTTGACCACCATGGGGACAGAATGCTGAATTAGATAATGCTTTGGTCTTCTTATATTCTTATCTGTTAAGAATAAAGCCCAGCTCTTCTTATAGCCTTCTCAATTTGGGGAAAATAAACTCAAGTTGCTGTGGAATGCTTTCTAATATTCATTTATGGTGGCTGAGGATACCTAGGACTGACTCTACCATATGGGCTAGTGCAAACATTATATACATATTACCCAATTGCTGGTTGTGGTTGCTATCCATGTAGCAAGTGACTCTACACTCAGCACAGCATATCCATGCATGGAAGCAATATATTTCCTAGTATATTTTGCAGCCACTGGATCAAAATGTTACACACCTAAAGCCAGAAAAAGCTGGATTTAAACCTATATTCAGTCACTAAATCGGAATGGGTTACTGTGAGAAACTCACTCTCAGTGCGTTTCCCTACAGGAAGCTTGTAAAAGTTACTTTCATGGACTACAACACCCAGGATCTCAAAGTCAGCATGGCCACAATGTTGTCTTGAAGGTTCCAGGCAATGTATTACAGACCCACCCCCCAAAAACCTATCCAAGCTCTGTCCCTACCTGTGAAATGGAAACATTAAGGATCTACCTCAGAGGATTGTTGTGAAGATGATAATGGCAATGCTGATGATGGTGTGAGGAAGATTGTAAAACATCTGGTGCTATAAAGAAATGTTTCAAAGAAATTCTCTCCTTCTCATTCCAATTTTCTGTGTTTCCCTCCCCACCTCTCAAGCCCAACCAACCTATTCCCAGGCGATTTCTCATCCCTCGGACCAGATCTTTCTGTTCTGTCACCAATTTGCTCCATACCCTCCCACTTTCTTTCTGATTAAAGGATGGGCACATCTCCTTGTTGTCATGTATTTATCTTTTTAATACTGTCCTTAATATGGAGAATAAACTTTCCCTCTGCATTATGGAGGGGCAGAATGATAACTGGATTTGGGATTTTGTTATTACAGTTGAGAACAGCCTCTTGCTCTCCATTAATAACTTGTGAAGGTTTGAGGGTATCAAATATACACTGTAGATGGTTCTGAGACGGGTGAACACCACCAGGTTGGCTCCAGGCGGAGGGATCCTAGAACTACCAAGCAAAAGACATAGCACAACTAATTTGTTTTCATCTTCATAGATTTCCTCTGGTAAGCAGAAAACATTGAGAAAAGAGTGGGGAAATATAGGGCAGTTAGAAGAAGATGGCAGTGTCTGGAGCCCCTGTATAAATCTGTGAATGAAGTGAAGCCAGTGGATCTGAGAACAAATCAAGCCCAAATTCTTCCTAGAAGCCAAACTGACTGAACTGAGGCTACCATACTTTGAACACATCATGACTCACTAGAGAAGATGGTAAAACTTGGTAAAATAGAAGGCAGTAGGAAGAGACGAAGCCCAAGTAGATTGATTCTGCCAAAGAAGCAACAGCCCTGCTTTTGATAGACCTAGCAGGACTGTTAATAACAGGGTGATTTGGAAATATCTCATTCATTATGTTGCCATATGTTGAAACCAATTTACTGTCAATTAACAACAACAGATTGCCTAATAAAAGTCTTGGACAGCATGGTGTAGTGCAGTGGTGGGCAAAGTGTAAGCCACAGGCTGCACTCACCCTCAGGGCTGTTTTTGCATCCTCATAAAACTGGGTCCAAGGATCAAAAAACATTGTCCCAAATGCCCAAAATGATTTCTAGGGGCTCTAGAGGGCATTTCCATCATGTTTGGAGTCCCCCTGGACCTTCTCAGGGATCAAAGATTCCTTGCTTAAAAATACTCCAAAATGCCCTCCAGGGGCCCAGTAATGCCCCCTACATGTGCCCCTAAGTTTCATAGAGCATTTGGGGGCAAAAAGTATTAGTTTTGCAGGAACAGGTGCAATCCTCCAAGGTCTCCTGAAAGGCTAATGTGGCCCCCTAGTCTTCAATGCTGATGTAGTAGTTTTAGTATTAGACTAAGACTCTAGGGGACTGCAGTTTGAAATCTAACTTGGCCATTGCAACAAATCTACTGGGTGAACATGAGCAAGTCATGCTCTCTCAGCCCCATAGGTAAACCCCCTCTGAATAAATTGTAGCAAGAAAACCTTATGACAGTTTGCCATAAGTTGGAGTCAGCTTGAAGTTACAAAACAAGAACAACGACTGCAGGGAAGCATCCACTAGTCTGGAAAAATGAGTGGTAAACACTTTTGTAAACCCACTTTTATAAATGCTCCAAGTTTTAAAATTGCCCTAAATGATGATGGACAAGTGATCTTCAGAAAAGATCTTCAGAATCTTTTACCTACAAGTTGTTCTCTAGATTGGTTTTCATTTGGCTCGGTTTTATCTGAAGCCTCTCAAAAGGAAAGGGCACTGTGTTCTGGAACATTTCCCAAATATGTGTGACACTGAGATACCAGCTTTGCTGGAGGAAATGGATCAGATACATCCTAATGACAATGAAAGAGGGCCCATGGGAAGACATTTTCCCGTGCTCTCCTTAAATCTGCAGCCCACTGTCTATTTGAGAGACATTTATTTTAAATGCAGTTCCCTTAAGAGGAAGGGCTGATGCTCATCAAGTATTTTTACACTGTTGGGGCATCCTGGTATTGGGGGAGAGGGGGACAGTGAAAAATAGGACAACTGGTGGTAATGGAAAGTGATTTCTCAGACCATTGTGCCAAACCAGTTCTAGTGAACAGCAAAAGATGACTTAGAAGCTTTAGAATCCACGGAGAGAGAGAGTGGCAGGCAGTGCCCAATTATGCAGAAGCTGCTGCACTGGGATCTATAAAAGGAATACCGGTACCTTCCAGATACGATGGATATGTTTGCCATGCAGGCTTTGGATGATGGGAATTGCACTGCAATATATCAGAATGGAGAAGGTTGTTTCAAGTCCTACAGGGATTCTGATGAATTCAGTATGAACCGATGAGAACACAGAGAGCAACATTAGCCTGCATTTATTTTAAAAAAGAGACTTGAATTAAATAAAATGCTTTAAACTATGACACTCATTGTTATAATAGCCACTGCAGTAGAAAGGCCTGTGGGCAGTTACACCACAGAAGCAAAGAGCAGCACAGACCTTGGAAAAGGGCTTTTTTCTTAAAGCAACTTTTTCAAGCTCTATGCTCTTTACTTCTGTGGCTGATTATTGATGTTGCAACGGTATCCCGGAATCCTTAATGGACTAGAGGAGCTGTAGACCTGAAAAGTAACATTTTCAAGCTCTGAAAAGTTACAGCCTGGAAAGACTATACTGTACTGTACTCATTTAAGATGCAAATGGGACCAGCAACAAGGGAAGTTAAAGCCACTATGGCTTGTTTGTGAACAGCCTTGGTAGGCCATTTTGCTGGTCAGCAAAATGCTGGCCCACATAGCTTTATTGCCCAGATTTCAAAAGACAATTTCTATGGAAGGCTGAACATGGTAACATTTTGCATAAACATTCAACTCTCACTCTTCCATCATGAGGAAAGGCAGGCAATGTGGAAACTCAGTGTAGCTCAGTTCACTCCTCAAAGTGACCAGGCATTTGCAAGGGTCTCAGTATTGGCATATCATTTTTAACCATACCACAATTCTCATTTTGCATGGAGCACAAATGAGATGGTGTGCTACAGTGGTATGAGAGTAGGACTAGGTGCCTGAGTATGCTGCCACACTGTAGAAATAAAGCAGTTTGGCACCACCTTAACTGTCATGACTCCATGCTATGGAATTCTGGGATTTGGAGTTTGGGAAGATATTTAGCATTCCCTGTCAGAAAGCTATGGTGCCCCGCAAAACTACAAACCCCAAACTTCCATAGCATTAATCCTTGGAAGTTAAAGAGATATCAAACTGATTTATTTATGCAAGGTGGCAGCAGCCTCAGACTAGGGTCAAAGTTCAGCCATGGAAACCAA
>NC_056527.1:95049862-95159368 GCF_019175285.1 Sceloporus undulatus
CCCACTGGATGACTTTGTGCAAATCACACACTCTCAGCCTTAGTGGAAGGCAATAGCAAACCTCCTCTGAATAAATCTTGCCAAGAAAAGTACCTCCATATGTCTCAAATCCTAGTGGTGTGAATTTCAGTTGTGTCATACTTGCCAAACCTTTTGTTCTTTGTACGGGTGTAGCCTTGTTGGAGGTAAAATGAGGGCTTTGCAATAAGAATTCTGCCCACTCAATCAAATTCTCGTCCCATTCCCAAATTTCTAGAATTTCAGAGATTTGGACACTGAAAATCAATCACATCTAGAATTCTCATATTTGATATGTTTACAATCCCTTGGCAGTTTCCCTGCTCCCTCCTCCTCCTCCTCCTCCTCCTTCTTTTGATACCTAAACTCAACATGGCTACCCCTGGATATGTTTTCCCAGATGTGAAGACCCAGCATTTTAGCCACAACAGGGGAATCTGAAAGTGGGAGCCAAGGTACTAGGACTTCCCTCTTTGAGGTTTCTACCTTCAACAGTACCTAAAAGTTGTCCTAACGCAACAGCATGGAGGCTTCTTGAGAAATTCAATGTTCTCACCTAACAAAGGGGCTGTTAGGCTCACAAATGAGGCAACCTAGATCTCAAAAGAAGTATCTTTTTGTATTGATAATGGAATTCAAATTTTTTTTCCTGGACTTGGTCTCCCAGAGCACACATGGTCGAGGGAGGAGTGGCTTGCCTGCATGGATATCCGTCCATACCATTTTAATTGAAAGCGACAACAAAAGCAGCAACATCTTGATTAAATGCAGGCCTGTGACTAACACCATCATATTGCTCTTTCTCCTGTATGACAAAAAACATTTTTGCCTGACAAAGAAGCCAGTGGAGCTTTGGAAAGCTTGCATCATGTATTTTGTGCATTTTGGTTGGCCCAATAAAAGCATCGCTGTTGTGGATTTGGGGTATTATTGTACTTTACTAAATGGCAAACATGGCTAGCCCTGGATATGTATTTTTTTAATGAACTGAAATGTTAGATTACTGGAAAGATATAAATTTTGGAACTGAAGAATAATTTGATGGGGGGGGGCAGAATTTTAACGGGGGGAACAATATCCTCATTTCTTCCCCCGTCCCTCTCCAGTATCTATACCACTTGGTATCCCCAGTGATCAAATAGAAACTAACATTAGTATTCCTGAAGCAGAAATGACCAGGATGTATTCTGATAACGAAAAATATTGCAAAGTGAAGTGAAACAAAATGCATTGTACAAATTGAGAGGTATATTAGGGGTAGAGGATTGCTCATTAGAAAAGTAGGCCTGCTTCCTAAAAGAAGGGCTGGAAGCAGGGGACAGGATGAAAGAGGCAGAGAAAGTTGGTCTCCACAACAGAAAATGTCAGGGCTTGATTGCTGCTCTGTCACTCTGATCACAGCATAAGCAGGGGGGGATTTTGCTTCCATCTACAGAATACCATGCTTGCCAGTTTGCTAATAAATAGATTCCCTCGTCTCACTGGGAACGGGAGGGGGGAAAACCTCTTATAATTTAAATTTAATGAGCCTCAAATGCTTGAGCCTCCAATAACCTTTGCTCCAGCACATCCAGAAAACCAGCCACTTAGAACAAACACCCAAGTCAAATCTACCACGCTTAGCTGTTAACAGAAAAGGGAACTGGCACAGCTGCCCACGCTGCAACCATCTGCCTAGCTGAACCCCACATAAAGGACGTGGAGGAGGAAGAGAAATCAGAAGCAACCAAGAGACCAAAGAGAGAGAGTTTTGTGTACAATAGCTTTTTGTGTGTGTACAGAAAAATAAAAATAATTATATTGAATATAAAATTGGAGTTTGCTTCTCTAAGATCTCCTTTTTCCTCCTATACTCATTGCAAAGGTTGTGGTCAGGTTGAAGAATATTCTTCCTGCATGATCAGGAACAGAACCTTTCTTGTAACAAGGAGTGGTTGACTTCCATTTGGGAGACAGAGGGCAAAAGGGAACAAGCTTCTAGTCCTCTTGACAGCTTCTGTGACACTACAAATGTGTAGGCTATGTCTAACTGGATCTGAATGCCAAAGACAGGGCAGCAAACAGACATTCCAGATTTTGGAGCAGATTACTGAATCATGGAATGGGGTGTGTGGGAATGTGTTAAACTGTACAGCACTCACACAATCCATCATCAAGCAATGCTATCAAGTGAATAGGGTAAGTAGTTAGAAAATACAAAATCATACCTTATACCTTGATCAGACCATTTCTACATTTAGTCCAGTATTGCCTGCTCTGACCAGTAGTGCTTTCCAACCTGCTACCTCAACCTATTATTACAGCCTCTCCTATCATAAAATCTCAAAAAAGAGTGGAAAATAGACAACATCAGACCCTGCAGCTGCCCTGTACAGAAAGCCTTTACATTTGCCTGGGCTAGAAAGAGGATTAGCAAGGAAGAGTTTAACTTTCCATCCCAAGGGACTCGCACAGCTAGACATATCAGCTAAGCCAGTAATCCTGTAACTACTTAACTAGGATGCAAAGGGATCTTGTAGCGCCTTTGAGACTAACTGAAAGAAATCAGTGTGTGGCATGAGCTTTCATAGACTAGATGCCTATTTTCTCAAATGCACATTTACATGCAGCTGAGGAAGTAGGCTCAAGTATACGAAAGCTCATGCCCCCAAATTTCTTTTTCTGAAGATGCCAGCCACAGCTTTTGGAGAAACATCAGGAATAAGCTCTTCTAGAACATGGCCTCATAGCCTGAAAAACCCACAAAAAACCTTGTTCTTTCTTTCAGTTAGTCTCATAGGTGCTACAAGATCCCTTTGCATGCTGGTTTTCCAGACTAACATGGTTATATCTTTGAATTCTACTTACCTAGGAGTAAGCCTCACCAAGTCCATTGAAATTTTCTTCTGATTTAAACAGGTATAGACAGAAGGTGAGAAAGTTGTGGTTGGTAGCTATTCTTGTTATTATTTTTAATGCAATCTATTCTAGATTTTCATTGTTTTGCAAAAAAGCATATTTATTGATTTATTTGCCTGCAAGTAAGCAAAATTTATAACAACCTGCCTGAGTTCCCCTGCCCTGTCTTAAAACAGTTCTGGTGTCCCTGGCTGCAAGCATTTTTGCCTAGAGGTATCCTTGTTTGTGAAGAGTGAATCCTGTCCCCTCAAACCCAGGACAATACAGTTGGCCTTCTATATCTATGGATTCTACATCCATGGATTCAACCCAAAATGGATTCGCTGCTATACTGACATGGAAGCCCCCCTGGAACTGGAAGTATCCCAGCTCTGGAATGTCTCTGTAGATCTACATGCCCAGCACTCCTCTCATCTGTAGCAGCTCATAAAAGTTTTATAATTTACCTAGGCTTTTCTTTTTGCAGTTGTTTTATTGGCTCTCCCTTACAGAGTTTGAGTGCATGGTTTAATATTTGCTTTGCTGCTATTCATTTTTCTGTTCCTTTATTTGATATTGGGAAGTATTTGTAAGGCGCATTTCAAAGTCTTTTGATGGGGCAGGTTAAAAGGTATTAAATATATCAAGGTATATTAAATAAAATTCCAAAGTTGTGGCTTCTTTCATACTAGGCAATGGCCTATAAAGGGCTCTCCAGATGTTTGGGGCTGTTAACTCACCTAATCCCTGATCACTGACCATGCTGGCTGAGGCTTATTAAAATTGTACTTGAAAGCATCTGCAAGGCTGCTATTAACTAAAGTAACCATGACATTACAAAAACAAAACAAAAACCTGCTCCAGAAGCTGCAGATGCCGAGTAATAGAATACAGCCTAGCAGATGGCAAAATAATAATTTTAAAAAATCTCTCAGTTGCTGCATTACAGAAGAATGGTGGCTGGTGGCTCCCATGTCAGTGGAGCAGTGTATGCACCCCAGGTTTTACTCCATACTGCAAAAGAGCTCTCCAAATAGCTATAGCCTCTAGAATGGTTTCTTTAAAGCTACTCAAATCATGGCACGGGTTCACCACCCTACTGCACAGGAACTATCAGCCACCATTGCTCCTGGGAGTATCATAGAGCCTAATCACACTTGACAAATCCCGTACAGAAACGGGATTTTAAAAGTAAAAAACACCCGCAAATGCGGGATGTTTTTCAGACACGGTTGCACCAAAGAGCAATAATGCAAAAATAAAGCAAACGGAAAGTCGACAAAAACGACACCTTTTTACTTTTGGGAAAGTAAAAAGGTGTCATTTTTGTTGACTTTCCATTCACTTTATTTTTGCGTTATTGCTCTTTGGAAGAAACGTCATCTGAAAACCGTCCTGCATTTCTCCTCTTAAATCCTGTTTTTGCACGGGATTCGTCTAATGTGATAAGGTCCATAGAGTAAGGAGGAGACTGGTAGGGCCATGTGAAACAGGACCTGCTTAATCTAGAATGAGAGCACCCCTTACAGGCAGTTGTCCATCACTTTCTGGAAGTGCTGATGGATTCTGGTGCCTTAGGGTAATTCTATACATGGTTTTACAGGCACTCCAAATGCAGCTACAGTACTCTGGATTCCAAGGGAGCTGTCCAAGTGCTGGACCCCATTCCTTGCAGATGTTCTGCATTGGGGAAATGTCCATAGCATGTGGAGGAGCAACTCTAAAGCTGAGAGCAGATTCACTGACTCTGAAGCAGCAGATCCAGCAGCTGGCTCAGCATGCCTTCAACTACAAGATGCCAGAACAAATAGACTTTGCCATAGTCACCTGTTTGCATTCCAGCCAGAGCCAATTGGCAGGGCCAGCCCTACCTTTAGAAGAAGTGAAGTAGGTGCCTTGGGCAGCAGTAATGTGGTGTGCATTGGCAATTCCACTCCTGGCTTTTCCTCCTAAGCTCTCAAATAATTTCAGTTCCTTGGAGGACAGGGTTCTGTGTGTTGGGTCCCTCTAAACTAACCTGTTGTGGCCAGGTGTGGTAGAGGGTCTTGTTTCATTGGCAGTTAAAAATAAACTTGTATTTCCAGTCCAGTCAGCCATTTTGTCCTTTGCTTCAGGTGGTGAAGTGTGATGGGCCAGCCCTGCCATCTGGCTGGCTGTACTGTGGCGAATGAGAACTGGAATATACAGAACCTTGATCTTATGCGACAAAAAGGAAAAAAAGAAACAATGTTTGGGTGAGCCTCTTGTGCTGAATCGGAAGCAGTTGCCAAAGTGATATGTCACATTGCAAGAAAGACGCAGGGGAACGAAAAATGATCCACCTCCACATCTGGGACTTTCTTTCAATGCAAAAGCCAATACAGTATAAAGCAAGATGTTGGTGGGAGGTTTGTCTCAAAACCTGGTGTGATCAACACCATTTTGCAGAGGGTGGAACCAACTAGCCACCTCTTGCTCTCAGCTTGTACACCCCATTCAGGATTGTGCAAAGTGGCTCTACATGGCCACTTCCCTGGGGTGATACTAAGATTCCCTGTTTTATCTCCAACAGAGTGCTTCCTTTTATTTCCACTACCAATTGCAGCTAAATGTAGCACATTAATACAGGGACCAGACATTTTAAATTCCAGGGGGAGAACCCCAAGATGTCATTACAATAAACTAACTGGTGGACTGGACAGGTATTCTCTAGTTGTTAGCCAGCATTGTTGTGACCTTAAACGATGCACGCTATCCATCAGCAATTGATTTTTCTTTTGCCATACAAAGAAACCTTGGCATAGAGTGAGTTTCCATTGTGTGTGTTTTTTAGCCCCTCTAACAGTTAAGTACATGAGAAAGAAAGCAGGAGAGAGGGTTAAAGAGTAGGATTTCAGATCTGGAGGATATGTTCCTTAATTCCAGATTCATAAAATCAATGCTACATTTCTCAGCTGGTTGTCTTCCAGTCTCCAGTACTCTCTACCACTCCCACACCAGAAATAAACACACTGAAAGAGAACAAATATGCTGAAAAAACCTGTAATTAAAGAAATAGTGGCTCTGAGTGCATGACTTTTGCCTCTGCTTCTCTATTGAGTAACCACCAGAGCCAACCTGTCATACTGGAGCTTGAATTGGGGGTGTGCATTTCAGGAGGAGGAGAAATAAAGCTTGTTTATATTCAGCAAGCCAGAACTGGTAAACCTGCACACAGACAACTCCAAATGTGTTACCAACATTTCAGCAATACCTTCTGAGCTGATTCTGTATTGACTCTATTCACACAGAGAGAAATCTAAATAAAGATACCTCTGTGCATGTGCAGATTGGCTTTCCTCATTCACTAAGTGAAACCACCATGGACCATTTAGCTGGTTGCTAAACTGAATGAATGCTGAAAAAAGAGAACAATTCATCAAAGGCTACAGCGCTTTAGAGGAATCTTTCTCACCCTTTTGACCATGGAGTGACCCTTGAAATAATTTTCAGGTCTCAGCGAATGCCTGCATAAAATGTTTTATATTTACAGCTCAAAAAAAGGTTTACATTCTTTTTTTAAAAATCACTGTCTTTCATAGAACTCTTAATGACCTTTCATGTAACTCTAGGTTTGCAGGGAATCCTGGCAAAGACACTTCACTTTAGACTATTTAGCGTACTATTTGTTTTAGACTATTCACTAAGAGCACAAGGTGCACACAAAATCCAAACTAGCACCTTATATCAGTATATCAAAATGCCCTCTATTCCTCGTCCTAACAATACGAGTTGTGCATGCTGGCATTACATGATGGGACGGAGGGAATGTGCAGAGCAGATATCCCAGGAACAAAAAACAGGGTATAATTTGTGTCCTGGCTCCTGAAATATAAAAAGTGACACTTCAATCTCATTCTAACCATTGGCCAAGTGCATTTTCATTGCCTATACCTCACAAGCAGTTTAATCCTGGTTTTGTATTTTAGGAGAAACTAACTGCAATCATATCTAGGTTAGATGTTGTAGCTTTGGGACAGTCTCAACCTCTAGTACTCATATTTCATAAAATTAAGCACAGGACTATAGAAGTGAACAACTTGGGAGATTGCAAAAGCAGCTATTGGTGTGGAGGAAACAGATAAGGCAATTTCCCCCCTCTTTCTGACCTATAGAACCTGGGGACACCTAATGAATCTGAATGAAGAGAAATTCAAGACAGAGTACAAGAAAGTGCATAGTTAACAGTTAATTTGATATTTACTACCAAAAGGTGTAGTGATGGCCACCAACGTGGATGGCTTTGAAAGCAGATTTCACAAATTCAGGAGAAGGTTGTCAATAACTGCATCTGCACTGAAGAAATAACACTGTTTGACACAGCTTTAACTGCCATGGCTTCTATGGAAACCATGGATTTGTTGTAGTATCAAGATCTCTTGGCAGGCAAGGCTAAATATCTCACAAAACTACAAATCCCCAAATTCCATAGCATTAAGCCATGGCAGTTAATGGGGCATCAAACTGCATTATTTCTGCAGTGCAGATGCAGCCCATGTCTACTAGTCATGACAGTTATATGCTTTGAGGATCAGAAGCTGTTAGCCATCTAAGTTGTTGGGTAAGACAAGCAGCAGGATGCCCTGGTGTTCTGCTTCAGGGCTTCTCATAGGAATCTACATGGCTGCTGTGAGGTACAGAATGCGGGACTCTGTAGTTCTTTGGTTTGATCTAGCAGGGTTCTGTTTATGGCCCAAAAGGAGAGACAATGGTGATGCATTTTCAGTCACCTCAGCTGCATTGCAGTCCTGGGCCAAAAGCCCTAAAGAAGAGGTGTGCCAGACAGGCGAGGAGGGGGGAAAGGGTATTCCCACAGGGGTGCTCTACTGACAGCACAGTGTCCTGAAGATGAAGCTGCAAACCTCCTTGTGGGCGGGCGAGGGCTCTGTTTCTCACATGATAGATTTCTTCTAGAGATCACCCATCTGCTCTACTACCTCTCAGTCTCTCCTGAGGAAAATCAAAAACAGAAGTCTGCACATGGACTTTCCCTCCCTGTTTTCATATGCCCTATAGTTTCAACTGTGATTGCAAAAAGGAACAGGCTTTCTCTGGATATTTAATACAAACTTCCCCAGCCTGGTTCCCTACAGCTCTGCTGGCTAGGGATGATGGGAGCTGCAGGGCCCCAAGCTGGTTTAGTATTTCCCATTGATTTGGTGAAGATAGTAGCAACAGATGCTTTCATGTGTGAGCTTTCCTCTGCAACATGGACATGCCAGAAAGAAACAGTCCCCCAGTATACAAGAAATGGGAAACAAACTTTACAGCTCTGTAGCACTTGCCAAATCAATCTCTTGCAGTCACATAGGCAGAAGAAGCAGAAGGGGGAAATGACAATCTTTCATTACAGGGAAATTAAGATTCTAAAAGGTGCAAATACTGGTTGTGAGATTATTATTGTTGTTATTATTATTATTATTATTGGACAACCAAAGTTGTTTTTTAGACAAAAAGGATGGGATCAGGCTGCATTACTCATATACCATTCTCCAAATCAATGATAAAGTTTCTCCCCGTCCTATTTCTGCAGTCTGGAGCAGCTGAGATGTTTGTGATCCATGCATGCAAGGAGTCAGTGATTCCCAAAGCCTACGTGATCAGTATAATAAAGTCAGGATAGATGCAAGTGATACATACAGGTGCTGAGAAGGGGAGGCCTCCCTTTGTTGGGCGGGGGGAGAAATTTATCCTAGTTTAACTTGATAGTGCTCCTTCCACCAACCAGGCCTTCTTCTAATCTGCAACCAGACACATTGTGCAGCAGGAAAACAAAATATGCAGCAGGAAATAGTTGTTGGTTTTTTGGTGCAGTTTACAACATGGGCCTTAATTAGGGAAATGGTTATTTCTTTCAGTATTAATAACCTTGGGCAAGTCACACACTCTCAGCTTCAGAGGATGGCAATGGCAACCCCCTTCTGAAGAAACTTGCCAAGAAAACCGCATGATAGACTTGCCTTAGGCTTAGGGTCACCATAACTTGGAAAGGACTTGAAGGCACACAACAATAATTTAGTCTCTGACTGTTCTATCTGTGACCAAGGAGAATACATCCATGAAGACATGGACAGTTGTTCTGGATTCTACTGTGTTGCTCCATGAATGGACAGTTACATCCACCACTTGTTTTTCACCAAGGCTGCAGGGTTCATCAGCACCTAAAAGTACTACTTTTCATCATCAGAGTCTGTAATGATTTTTGCCATTTTATAGAACTATTGTCAATTCTGGTTTTGCCCACAGTGTCATCACACCTAAGGGACAGTGCCCATCACTATATTGCTGAGGCTGTCTGTTATTTTCTACAGTGCACTGTAGAGTCATAGAATATAACAGGTAGTGCTTGAGAGTGAAGTATCTCCTTGATACCTGCCTTCTGGCTTCCTGTGCAATACCAGAAAATAAAAAGGCTTTGACTTATATAACTGCCCTTGATCTTGCTATAGGGACAAACTGCCAGAAACACAGATTTTATCAGGTCTCTATCATAGGGCGCTTCCCTCTAGAAATGACACCTCTTTGTGTAAGACATTTGTATTGATTGCCCTACCATTCCTACACATCTCTTGGCCATTCTTCCTCCTGGAAAATCCACTCAACCCCTGAGAAACTGCCCAGAAAACATTTCACTCTATAAATATGCCCACTTGGGCACCTCAAATTCAGTCCTGTTCGAATCAGGCAGAAACTCTGTCAGAATCAAGCTTCATCCATCAGTACTATTGGCTGTGCCACAAAGCACAGTACTGAGCCCTATTCAACACACAGTCTTCCTTCAGATCGGATTCTTGCTTCTGGAATTGGTAAACTATCCCCCACTGTAATCCTTTAATTCATTGTCTAGTGCCACTCTTTATATCTTAGTTCTTGAGTGTGAGAGAGTGTTTTGTGTGTGTGTTGATTCCCCTTTTAATCAATAAACTAGAGTAATTTGGAAACTGCCGCTGGAGTTTTTGGGTTCATAATGGTTATACATAGGTTTGTGTCCTGGCTTTAGAGTTGCCTGAAGCCCTCTCGATGCTTCCTATTGAGCTAAATTAATTCCCCCATTGAATACAATTAGTGGGTGTGCTCTCAGGAACCTGGCATTTATGGTAACAGGGAGAAGGGAGGAGACAACATGATGCAATCTCAGCAGTGTGCAGAGAGATGCAATTGCATCCTAGCTCTGAGCATGAGTAACAACACCTATTCCTGCCAAGGGCTGGAAAAACCGAAAATAAAAACTGAGACAAAAAAATACATCCAATAGAGTAATTCTCAGTACTTATATAGCACTTTCAAGTGTTGAAAGTGCTAGTCCTTACAACAATCATGTCATTAGGACCTACATTGCAACTGTGGAGGGAGGAGGAAGAGACTGAATCGGAGAGAGTGCAGTTTCCGTAAGGCCTGCCTGTGAATTTATGGCAGAGGCAAAACTAGAACCAGGGACTTCCTATTGTGTATATTGTGCATCTCTTAGCCACTAAAAGCTACATCAGAAGTGTATTCACAATAATAACTTTGAAACTTGTGCAATCTAGAATTTGTAAGTTAGTGAGGGGTACTTAGAATTCTCTACCAAGCAGCTCAATCCCCTATTTTTAAAAAACCAAAACCTTACTGAGTGTGATTGAGGCAATTTTGCCCCCAAATTATGTAGGAAGCCTCCAAATGCATAAAAGCATGTGAAAGTACTCCATCCTACCAGAGAACCACACAAATCTCCTAAATATCTCCATCCTCTAAAGTCCACCACAGGGGCATCACTAGGAAGTTGCAAGGGTTCAGCCTGCACCATGTGACACCCTAAGCTCCCCAAACATTTGTCTTTTGGCAGAAACATTGTAGTGTTCACTTGTGTCCCTTTAAAATGCTGAAAAGATGATGTGAGTGGGACAAGACTCAGGGAGAGAAAAAGAGTATCCAGGACATTTTTAAAAATAAAATAATTTTTTAAAAAAAAATAAATTCTTTAAAGACATCACATCTTACCCAGTGTTCACTTTAACCACATGAAACTATGCACATGTAAATACATTTAGGCTGTGCATGTGATATTGTAATTTAAAGGTATAATTTTAATTTTGCTAGTAGCTTATATCACAACCATTGCATTCAGTGATATACAGGAATGATGGTTTATGAATAACATTAGTACAAAAAAAAATACTGAGGATTCAGTATAGTGTAGCATGGGAGGAGGTTGATGCATGGGGGGAGTGATGCCAACTATAGTGATGCCACTGGTCCACCCCTGTTGTAAGTGAAACAACTCCAAATGCCCCTGCCTTTCCTCACAAGGAAGTTGGTTGCACCCATTAATAATTTCTGTTTCCTTTTTCTACCTCTTTTCCAAAGGACACCATACCCAGTATGGTTGTTTCTTAGCTGCTTAATCCATCCCCCTCTTTTCCAACACTATCATCTTTCCCAAGGTGGCTCACATGATAATGATGATGATGATAACTGATGATAATGCACACAACAGCACTAACCCTCTCCCACCCCGAAATCTTTTAAATGTGAATGCTTCAAATGAAATGAGTTCTGATTAAAGACAATTTGCTTCCACACTACAACAGAGGAAAACTTCAGAAGACAGGGCCAAGGCTTCTCCCTCTGGGCCCCACGTAAGGGAAGATTTATTTTAAGCCTTCTTTCCTATCTTTGTTGCCGTTGTTTGTTCGTGAAATCATTTTCAGTTGCTCCGGGGATCCATTCCTTGGCACACCCTCATTGGCTGAATGCTCTTTGCTTATCCCTTCTACAGTCAAGCCTTCTGCTCCCAGCCTCCATTATGGTAAACACGGTATCTTAATTAAAGGACTCGGCTGGCTTGCTCAGCTCAGACAGATGGAGTCTTAATTTAATTAGTATACTTTAATTACCTATGATAATAAGACCTCCACCTGTGTCCAGTTTTTTTCTCCCCCCCCCCCTCACCTTCCTTAAAATCAGCCGTCAGCAAGAGCACCACTGTGTCAGCAGCAAGCTGCAAAACTGCCATTATTTTTAAAAAGCTGTCCTCCCGCGGATGAGATATTTCCAGAACACACACTTGTAACTTCCTATTATTAATATAGAATCATCAGTGTCTGTGGCACTTTACAGAGCTCACAATGCAAAAAGGGAATGTTTGCATTAGAGCTTACACTACCCATGGAGAAAGGTGGGCTATTCAATAAATAAATAAGGCACCAGCAACTAAGGCTTCAGCCTCAAGGAACTTAGACAACCTAAATTTCATCAGCATGGAAGAACTGGGAAAGGGAAAGGCAACAGCAACAAGGGCCCCATACAAGACTGATAACTTATTGTGGAACAAATTTATTATATCCAGGTTGTTCAGAAGTGGGTACCTATGGCTGACCCAGTGGCCAATTTTCTGCACTTGGGACCCTGCCTAAAAATGGAGGGACCCCCACAGGAGTCGCCAAAGGTCCACTGACTGAAGAAAAATTTGTTTTATCCCAGGTTTCCCAGTATACTGGGAATCAAGGCAATTTACAAAAAATGGCAAATCCAGACTGATTGAAAAACCACACATTTTGTTCCTGTTCTATACTGGACTAAAGTAAACCGGCCTAATAAGCTGGTATACAAATCCTCTGGACATACCAGAAGTCGACAGAACATATTCTGGGATAAACCAAAATCAGAAAGAACAGGAACAAAATTTGGGACTTTCTGGTCTTTTTAATCAGTCTGAATGCACCCTTACAATCACTTAAGTAAAAAACATCTTAAAAGTTGTTTTTAAAATGCAATTAAACTATCCATAGTATTAACAAGCATTTTAAACAAACTGAGTAAAAGTTTAAAAATCAGCTACACTGCACACCATTTGCAATCAGTTCCTAAAAACTGGTCAGAACAGAAAGGTTTCACTTGCCAATGGTAGGACAGTAATGGAAGAAGAGCCTGGGAGAAACCACTGGAAGGACCTCTTTTTTGTTCCCATCAAATATTCCTGGGAAGGTGGTGGGACCAAGAGAAGGACCTTCCTCAAAGATCTTAGAGCCCACATGGGCTCATATGAGAAGATATAATACTCGAGATAGTCTGAAGCTGAGCTATATTGTTCTATAAATTATATTCTATATTCTGAGCTATATAATTCAGACGTACAGCCATGTTAGTCTGGTATATCACTGCGCAAAGTGATCTTGTAGCACCTAACTGTGCAAAAGCTCACAATGGCTTCATGGGACACTTCACATATTATAACACTGGTTAACTTCGCAGCCTCATGAGGACACTCTGGACCAGTTTCACATATCTCCTTTCTGGTTCCCAGCCTGCAATATCACATTCCAAAACTCCTTCCACCATTCATATGGTCATCTGACATCCACCCACCTTGGCTTCAGGCAACATCTTTCCTGTCTTTGTCCCTCAATGATCATGGTTAAAACTGAACCTGTCACTTCATCACCATATCTGTACATTTTGCATTTCTATGGCTATAGAGTTTGATTATAAAGGTCCTTCCCTGGGCACCACTTCACTCCATGTATCTGAGGAAGTAGACATGGTCTAAAAAAGGTAAAATTCAAATGTATACCCGTGTTAATCTGGAAGATCAATATGCAAAGGGATCTGGTAGCACCTTTGAGTCTAGTTGAAAGAAAGAAGTTGGTAGCAGGAGCTTTCATAGACTTCAGTCTACTTCCTCATAGATGCAGAGGAAGTAGGCTGAAGTCTACAAAAGCTCATGCTACCAACTTCTTTCAGTTAGTCTCAAAGGTGCTACCACATCCCTTTGCATACCTATAGTGCACAAAAGCTTATGTTACAACATCTTTTACACATTAGCCTCAAAGGTGCTACAAAATCCCTTTGCATACTGAGGTTGTATAAGGCTTTATAGGTCCTAAGCAGCACTTTGAATTGTGTCTGGAAAACGGGCTGGTTGTCAGTGGAACTGTTGCAGCAGGAAGATTATATGTACCCCATAGCCAGCTCCAGTTAATAATCTGGCTGCAGCTCTCTAGGACAACTGAAACTCCTGAGCACTTTTCAAAGGCAGCCCCACATATAGCACATCGCCGATTACAGTAATTCTCCTCTTTCACATGTGCACACACACCCACAATCTCTGAGAGCATGAAAATAGCATGTTAAAAGTAACAGTGTTGCCTTTTCGGCAAAGAAGGATAGCACCATTACTTTTAACATTTTAACAAGAACTAGGAAACAGCCAACATCTTGTATTGCGACGTCGAAATCTTGTGTTGCATCTCTGCAAAAATGTCAATTTGCGGGGTTATTTTTGGCTAATTAGGGGTTGTTTGGGGGGTTCAGCTAAGTTTTGTTTGGAAACCACTGACTGTAATTCATTAATAATAAGTTATGTTACTCATTACAAGTGATGAGCAACAGTTTACTCATGAAGTGTGCAATGCACAGTGTGTAACTTTGGGGAGCAATGGTTCCAAGCCTTCCTCCCTCACTCCCCTACATCTGTGTGTGTGCTTTCAAGTCACCTGTTGACTTATGGTGACTCCACTTAAAGATGCTTTTACCAATTCTTTCCTCTGAACTGTAGCCTACAACACATAGTATTAGTTGGTAGTTTCCCACCCAAGCACTAACCAGAGCTGACTCTGCTTAGCTTCTAAATTCAGACAGAATCTGGTACCTTTAGACCCAACACTCTCTTTGTGCCTAACCGGTATCATTGGGCTGCTGAGGAAAATTGCAGGAAGGGAGGAGGAGAGAAGGAACATCTGTGCAGCCTTGAGCTCCAGGGAGAAAAAAAAATAGGATCCATATGCAAATAACCATCACCGATTCAAGCAAGTTGCTTTCAACACCAGGTGAAGATTTTTAAAAATTACCCTAGACCTTTCAAAAATTGCTTTGGAATTTTTTGATATTAGTGCTGCTTGATTTTATTATTACAGTGGACCTTCCACATTCGCTGAGGTTAAGTGTCAAGGACCCCCATGAATGTGGACAAACCACAAAAAAAAATATTATTCTTTTTGCCTAAGACAACACCTCTCTAGGAATCTCCAAGTTCTCCAATGCAACTCTATGGTGGACATCTGCCAGAAGTTGAGCATAGAATCATGCTGGAGGACCTACAAATGCCTAGAGAAGTGTTTTCTCTAAGAACATCTAGGTTATCCAGCACAACTTTATGGTCAATGTCCAGCAGAGTTGCGCTGGAGGACTTAAGAGATTCCTAGAGAGAACATATTAATCAAAACCGCAAATAGTCAAAGCTGCAAAAGTCAAAGCCGCAAATATGGACGGCCAACTGTATTGCTATTTTTGCCCATAGTTTTCCTGTGATGAGAGCCAGTGTGGCATAGTGGTTTGAACACTGGACCGACACAGAAAGACCAAGGTTTGGATCTCCTCTTAGCCATGGAAACCCAGTGGGTGGCCGTGGGCAAGTCACCCTCTCAGCCTCAGAGGCAAGAGCAAACTTCTACTGAACAGATCTTGTAAACAAAACTCTGTGATCAGTTTGCTTTAGGATCACCTTAAGTCAGAAATGGTGTTAGGTGTTCTTACCCAATTTTGTAGATGGCAAGGTGTAACCCCAGAAGTGCAGTTGTGGGGAAGACAGAAATGAGAATTCTGCCCTCCTCCATTATAAGGTTGGTCCTTGGTATTTGCTGGAATTTGGTTCCAGGACCCCCATGGATACCAAAATCCATGGATGCTCAAGTCTCATTAAATACAATGGCAGAAAAGTGGTGTGTGTGTGTGTGTGTGTGTGTGTGTGTGTGTGTGTGTGTGTGTAAAAATACTTTCAAGCCAAGGATGATTGAATCTGTGGACAAAGAATCCATGGAAATGGAGGACCAACTGCATTTTCCCTCAAACCCCAAATTACACATATTGCAGAAACTTAAAACATCAGCTGAGCATTAATAAATGTTTAGGCATCCAAAGAAAAGGGGACAGGCAAAGTTACCAAGGGACTGCAAACACAGCAAACAGAGGAATGTGATTTTCAGTGTCTCTCATTCTACAATTCTAGAAATTTGGGAGGTGAAGGAAAATTTCGGGGAGGGGGGTCTTGTTAGCAGGGGCAAAGTCCTCATTTTGTCACTTGCTCCTTCAGTAGCGAGATGCGCGTACAATGCTTCCATTCCACCACTCATCTTTTCCCCATGTGGCACACTGTATGTTCGGGAGCTTTGCTTATGGTGGTGAGGGGGCTTTCTTGACAATATTATTTAGCCTTTGACCTATTAGACAGTGAGATAGGCCTTCAGCCTCTCCTTCTTTCTGGGGTCAATGAAAAGGGGGTCTTGTCTCTTTTGGTTCTTTATCTTTCCCACAGTAGTGGTGAAAATTAGGGGGGTGAAGAGAGAGAGAGAGAGAGAGCACTGGGCAGAGTTGTGTGAGCTGCTGAGCTGCTTGGTTTTTCAAAATTTTGAAAATATGTGTGTGTGATTAAGTTCTACTTGTCTCCTCAGTTCAGGGGTGAAAAGCTTGTTCCAGCTGCACAAAAACCACAGTGAATGCAACAGGCTGACGCTTATTAAGGATCAATTCACACCCTTGTATGTGTGTGAATGTGCCCCTTCAAAGTGCCAAGAAAAGGAGATGTTCAGTGGCGGCAGCAGCCCACAGCTGCTTTTCTTGGGTGGTGAGGCAGGAGGAGGGAAGCAGATATATCTGTCAGCAAAAAAGACCACCAAGTTGTTCGCCAGAAGTCACTCAGCAGCTCAACAGATGGCTGGGTTTTTGTACTGCCACCAGGGATTGCGACCGTACGAATGCTGAGCTGCATACAAATGAACGGGTGGTGTTCCAGAACAGTGGTACCTTTCCAGCTATTCAACAAATATATTTTTGGCTTCTCTTGCTTGCTATCTGGCGACCAAATGCACCGTGCCTAGAGGGACTCCAAGCTGGCAAGAGGAGCTCTTGCTGAAGAGAAGGGCCAATGCATCTGCCATAAAGCAGAGACTGGCCAACAGATGCCTTGCCACCCTTGACCAAACATGAAACACAAAACAAACAGGTTGTGCTGTTTTGAAGGAGGAGAACCTGTGCACATGCTGCAGGATGATGGTCCCAATAACTTAAGCAAATGAGTCCAGCCATATAATGCTGAGGAAAACAAATGGGAAGAAGTTTGGGAGAAGAAATGTTTGCATTTGTAAAATGTTGATGATAACAAATTCACAGTTTCGTTAAGTCTGTGTTTCTAATCAGACACTAGGGCAAAACTCTAGCAAATGACTCTCATACACACTTGCTCTGGGTATACATACATGTAAACACATGTCTGTGCATACATATCCATATCAATACATGCAAATGTGGGGGGGGAGTGGTGTAATGTAAATTAGTTCTTCCTAAATTGTCTGATATGGGGTGGGGGTGGGTGGGATGAGAGTGTTTCTTTAGTGTACCAGGTACGAGCATCATATTTCTGCACACTGATTACAACTGTTTCTTCCTTAGACTGAATCTTGCTGTGGACCTGCAGCCAACAGCTCACAGATTAGCACTGAACTATAGTTCACTGCTTTGAGTAGCACTGGTAAAACTGAAGTGCAGCCCCTCATCCTCATAGCAGTTCCTCCAAAAAAAAGTCCAAACATGCAGGTGGCTGTGCTAATCTCTCACTATATATTCCAGTTTATCCCCATTAAGAATAGGTCTTTTGTAAAGTTAATGGGTCTTGCCCACTCAAAACCAAGAGGCAGAAACCAGGGACCATCTAATGAAATCCACAGAGGAAAGAAGAGCCATGTCCCAAGATGCTTAAAATATGATTTTTAGTGTTTTAATAAAACAACCGTCTTTTGAGCATCTTAACAAACCTCTCAACACCAAGCCATACCAAATATTTTGGGTTACAAGAGGAACAGCTCATAACCATACATTGTTGCTAGTAGGACCCCTTTCTACCATAGAGCTTGCAGCTAAACTTAGAACAGGGAACACCAAGTTAGGTGGGTTAGCAGATATCATAGTTCCTGCTAGGCAAAGGTTCCTGATCCTAGCTCCATTACACCAGTGAGTGGGAAGTTTCTTTATTTACTTATTCAAATATTTCTATTCCACGCTATTATCACAAGATGGCAGGCAGTGTACAAATAAAACCCATTTAAATAATTAAAATAATAATTTGAAGAGTTTGAAAGCATAGTTTAAAAATACTGTAGGTTTAAAACCCAAAACAGTTTTTGCACATAGGCAATTTGGGGTTGATCAGTTAGGTCCCAAAGGCTTTCATAAACACTCAGGTTTTTACTTGGCACTGAAATAAAGACAGTGTTGGTGCCAACCAGGCAGTCTAGAAGAGGGCATTCAAGTAGGGTGCCACAGCTGAGAAGGCCATACCTCTGTTAACAAAGCTGAAGTGATCCTGAATATCATTTAACAGAATATTTGGTACAAGAGGTAAAAATAACATCAAAAGAGTAAGTACTTACACTACAGAAAAGATCAGTTCAATGTGCTTCAGCAAACGTTTTATCCAAAGATGACAACATGCACAGGTAAAATGGAGCACTCAGGTCAGCAAGCCTTACATAAGTAGACAGAAACATTCTGAACCTCTTAAAGGCCACTTGAATGCTTCTTCAAAAAGGTATCATACACCAGCCTTCACTTTTAATATGATTCCCATTTTAGTGGACAAACTTAAGAGATGTATGCTTGTATAACAAACTGGGGGTAGCTGATGAAGCAGGCTTGGCAGCTCCTCATTTTTCTCCATTTTGCTGCTCACATGCTCTGGAGACAGCTGCTGTGAGTCTTGCCTGTTGTCGGCAGGCACACACATCTACATTAGGATAAGCTAGAAGGGAATCCCATTCCTTCCCAGCTCAAGCTTTATTTATTGCAGACACAGTACTTTAGGATAAGCTAGAAGGGAATCCCATTCTTTCCCAGCTCAAGCTTTGTTTATTGCAGACACAGTACTTTAACCTGACACGGGAAATCTGTGTTTCTCTAGCCTGCCTTTCCCGTGTTCCCTATGTTGTCGCTGCTGCTGCTAAAAAACTTTCAGCTAGACAGGGGATGAAGAGAAAGAGCAGGCAGAAAAAGCCTTTGCAAAAATGAGAAGCTTTGTTAATCGAGATATGCCTGTACTGACTCTATTGGTGGGACACAGAGGAGGCCTTCTCCAGTAGATCTCAGATTCTTAAGCAAGAGTATACAGGGAGAGGAGTTCCTTCAAATATGAAGGTCCCAAGCCATTTAGGGCTTTAACTCTCTCTCTAACAACCTCACTTACAAAATAATGCAGAGACACCACTGGTGAGTGTGGACTGTGAAATGCATCCTTCCTATGCATGTCTAAAGGGTAAGCCTTTAACTTCAACATTGAATAGCAGTACGTACGATAACCTGAATTATTGCAAAGATGATGAGCTCACAAATTAAATTAGCCTGCAAAAAAGCAAACAAATTAAAAGGAGCCATTTGGAATTAAAACTGATGTATAATTTATAACTGAGATTCCAAAAAACCCCGTGAATGCTTTATGATTTGTGAATATAGACTGCAGTTCCCTCTTGAGGCAATGGTGATGCAATACAGCAATTTATTTCATACCTTTGTGCATCATAACAAGATACACTGAGAAACTACAGCCATGAAGCATCTTCGGGGAAAGAAAAGCTGGGCTTTCAGACAGGATTATCTTTCTTTAAAATTAAGGCAGTAACCTCTTTGTAAAACTGGAAGTGAAAACTTGTGGCCTTAGCACCAGGCTAACAGCAGAACACGAAGAAGCAACTTTTGGACTACAATTCCCAGAATCATCCAGATAGCATGCCAATGGCCATCCTAGTGGGGGTATTTCAGGGAGGTGTAGTTCGCAAAGGTAAATTTTTCAAGCGTTGACAAAGAGCTCCAAATATCTGAATTATGAATTTTTATTATTCTTTTCCCACTGAAAAAGGTCTTTCTCTCCGTTCCAGTTCCCCAGAAATCATAACCTGGGCTGTGCAGGTTGTCTCACAGAAATCTGAGGATGTATGAAAGGGGAGGGAAATTCATATAGACATTCCATTATTAGATCTTTTGGACACTATCATGTTCCAGTCTCACAACCCCATGCTCTAGCTTTGCCTGCCTACGAAGGTTGGTCTCCTGCCTTATTTTGACTAGCTCCCACCTTTCTCCTTGAAATTTAAATTGTAACAATTAAATTCTAGCTCATTATCCCCGAGACAATATTTTCACAAGCTAGCACCCTCCAGATGTTATTGACTTTATCAAAACACCCAATGTAGCTGACAAATTGCCATGGTGGCTGCATTGATGAGACGGGAGTTGAAATCCAGAACATCTGGAGGGCACTAGGATAGGAATGGGTGGTCTACCTGATCTTTGACTGGCAGAGGTTCTTCAGGGTTCTGAAGTTCAGAGGACTTTCCCAGTCCTATCTGGGAAATGGGAGTGAATGAACCTGGGACCTTCTCCATACAAAACATGTGCCTTTCTAATAAGCCATGACCTTATTCCCTAAAAAGTACGGGCCTGGAACATCATCTTACCTAGACTTGGTTAATCTCACACCCCACTGCATCTACCATAAATGCAGAAATGTGAGAACAAGGAGGGTGTGTTTCTGGGTTAATGCAGAATTCATTTCCCAAACTGCGAGTGCCACCACACACAGCCCTGTAATTGTGTGGGAAGGCTTTGAAGTATTTCTGAAACCAGCATGTCTCATTTTAGAAATTGCATTACCAACTGCCCTGGGAGAAAAGCAGACAAAAAATACCATCTGCAACAGCTGGTCATTATTTCTTCTTCTATTACTATGCTTCCACATTTGACATTCTCTCCCCCCCCCCCCACCACTGTACTACCATTGCTTTTCAAGTTTCCAGAACTAAGCCGGCACCAGTTCTGTTGCCTAATAGAAAACTGGAACAGAACTTGAACTTAAAAGGTACACAGAGCACCTCACATATATTTGGGAAACCAGATAATGCTGTGGCACTAGACTTTGGAAAAGCTACCTTTTTGGACTATGGATCCCAGAATCCCCCAGCCAACATGGGGAGTTTTAATGCAAAGAAAAGTAATGTTCAAGCTCTGCAATACTGGACTGTATATCATGTTCAATCTCAGAAAACTTCACAAACTGTAAATCTATCGATACCTAAGACCCCTTTGTTTTACATCACACAACCAATGTACTGTAGACTTTATAATACATTTAGCTTCTGTTTTCTATTGAGCTGGAACATACATGTCAGACTCAAAAGAATAGTTAAAAGATACTTGTTGCCTATACCAGTGGTAACTCTACCAGCTGCAGGGGATTCTGGCAAATCCACTTAACATCCCAAGTAAATAGTTCTTGGGGAATCAAGTGGAATAAAAGACTATGAATTAGGGATAGACAAGCTCCCTATATCCTTCACTGGGAATAAACCTGAAGTAAATGGGTTAATTTCCCATATGTTATAATGTCCAGTAAATTAATCTGATTTTTAAGGTCTGGGCTGAGTCCCTAGGTAGAAACCTCTAGAACCCACATATGATCTGGACTACAGGTCACAACCCTGGTGTTGCCTTCATGTTCGCCAACAACCTCCCTCTCAGTAGATTTGAACTTGGGTCCTCCAGGGTCTTGTCCACCATTTGTCCAGCTTGCTCACCACCTCGCAGAGCTGGCTCCACATTCATAGCATGAAGGCAGTAAATATCTAAAACTCTAGTTGTTATTACAGAAATGTATTTCTACATGTAGCTAGGAATATCTCTTCGCTACTGAGGAGGCTCCACTAATGGCAGGAATGCTGGTTTCAGCAAGGTAAGGTCTCTAGACCTCAGGATGAGTGTTGTTGTTGGGTACCTTCAAGTTGTTTCCAACTAATGGCAACCCTAAGATGAACCTATCACAGGGTTTTCTTAGCAAGTTTCTTCAGAGGTGGTTTGCCATTGCCATCCTGTGCAGCTTGCCCAAGGTCACCCAGTAGGTTTGCATGGCCAAGCCAGGATTTGAATACTGGTCTCGAGTCATAGCCCAACTCTTAAACCAGTGCACCACACCGACTCTTTAGGATGTTAGCAAACAGCAATGTCATCAGAATGTATCAGGATCACTTGCAAGAATGTGGTCAATGCTACTCAAAGATTAGACTTGGACTTACCCTAGAGTCCAGACAGCATGTAAGACCTTATGCCAGCAACTTGGGTCCATGAACCATTTGAAGTTTCCTAAATTGGCTGTGGGCTATACTTGCTATTAGCAGAATATCAGGAGCAAAACCATTCAAAGCAAGAAAAATGCTTGCTTTAAATGGGATTTTTCCACTTTGCAATCAAAAGCCAGTGGCAGTGCCAGAATGGAGCACCAAATTTTGGTGGCATTTTTAAACAACAGAAAGAATGGCTGGCATGGGGCACTTGCCGCATACCAGCCTTATGTTGCCCACCTCTTCTCTACACTATTTGGAATGTAGCCTGGCATAAGCTCCAGAACACTGCCTCTTCAAACTGACTATTCTTGAGCACATGCACATGATACAATTAGAAATGTATAGAATCTAAATGGTAGGGAGATCTTGGAAGTTTTTAAAGGCCTTCTAGCTATTAATCAAGTCTGGTGTGGAAATCATGTGGTGAGGGGAGACCCTGTCCTAAATTTATTTGTGTGTGTGTGTGTGTTTAAAAGTGATGCACCAAGGTAATTAGTTTAGCAAGACAGTCTTTGTCAAAGACTCCAAATAATCTTCTGAAAACAAAAAGGAACAAAAGCAGGCCACAGATTTTCCCAGATGCAGCTACATACAGACATAAGGAAGGGTGTCTTTCAGCCGTAGAACAAAAGCTAAAGAGCTTTCAAAGCAAACCAGCTCCCTGGTCTGTTGTTTTGTTGGTAAACAGATGAACTGTTGTCTTTCATAAAAGGAGAATTGGGCAGAGGGGGGGAAGAGAGAAAGGTAAGATAAACTCTCACAATAAACAAGAGAAATACTTCAGCAGAATCCGCCAATAACAATTTAAAGCTCAAGGGAGATGGGCAGTGAAAGATCTCTTTCGCCAATAATAGCTGGTTTGCTGTTAGATCGTGGAAATGCTCCAAAGCTTCTGGGGTTTAAAGTTCCCTCTCTACATTTATTGTTTGCCTAAAGGAAACAATGGGTCTGTGGATGAGTTTTTCATTTTACCAGCACCACGAAAACCCAAGCCCCAAGAGTCAGGATCTGACGCCTGTAGCTAGGGATTCTATAAAAATTATAGAATCATAGGAAAGGCGGTATATAAATAAAATTTCAATCAATCAATCAAAAAAAAATTAGGATGGGAAATTTTCCCTCTTTTTAACCCCCGCAATGCAAGGCTATCCAAAAAATGGAACAGTAATTGATTCAGGATAGAAAATACCTTCACACAATTAATGATGAAGATGAAAGATGTAAGAAATTTAACACCACAAGATGTAGTAGCGGCCCCTAGATTAGGCAAAATCACAGCAAAGAAGTGTATCAAGTGGTATAAGTCATGGACAAGATAGCTTTCGGGAACCTTCAGGTTTCAGTTAGTCAGTTGTCTGTACTAAGTGTTCATGATCTACAGTAGGGAAGGCTATCTACTGGGTCACCAATGCAAAAAGATTTTAGATGAGACAAACCTTTAGGGCTCTCCTACAAGGTGCAGTTGCTCTTCCTCTGTTTCTGACTAACAAAGTCTAAACTCTGTACTAGTAAAGCCTAAAAATAATCACATTAATCTGATATGCATTATTGCAGGGAGAGCATGAATAGGATACCATGTGCCAAATACTATGTAAGGCACTGAATGGCATTCATCTATGTAGAGAGCTGTCAGTCTACATTACAAGGGTAAATGGGAAGAGATCAACATGTGCAAATGCTAGCGAGAGAGAGAGAGAAAAAAAGAAAGAGGAGATAACATGCATGAACATACCTGTATGGAGGAAGCCCTCCAGTAACCATTGAGATTGCAGGTAAGGGCATGGCTATAAAGTTTGTGCAAAAGTAGAGTCATAAAGGTTATTAGAGCTTGAAAAAGTCAATTTTTTGGACTGGTAGTCCCAATACATAATTTTGCCAAAGATCTAGGAATGAGGCATTTGAAAGTGAATAGTGAAGAAGACAGAAAGGCACAGATGGGAGTGAAAGGAGTTCAAGAGGTCTGGAAGTGGACAAGCATGAATGGAGTTAACTGAGTAAAAACAAAAAGCAGTGTACTGTGAGACACTGTCGGAATGGAGAGGAGAAAACCTTTCAAACTTGAAGGCAACACAATTATCACCTACAGGATTATTTCTCATAGTTTGGAACTGTAGGGTAAAGACCAGGAAAATGGAAGACAAAGTTCACACAATCACAGAGTTGTAACGGGGCTTATGGGTCACTGGGTCCAACCCTCTGCTCAATGCAGGACCTTTAGCTGGAGCATCCCAGCAGGTAGCCGTCCAGCCTCTTTCTCTAGACATCTAGAGACCCTACCCGCTCTAGGCAACTGGCTCCATTGGCCAATGGCTCTCATTGTCAAGTGCCTTTTAATGTTGAACTGAAATCTACCCACTTGTAACTTAAAACCATTAGACCGAGATCTACCCTCTGAGAGAACAAGCCTCCCCCCACCTTTGTGGCAGCCTTTGTTCACCAAGCTAAACATGCTCAGCTCCTTTAAAGTCTCCTCCTGTGTTTTGTTCTCCATTTTAATAAAGGTGCTGGGTCTACATTTCCACTTACCGCCGGTCATCCCAAGTCGCATATTTCTTAACACCCATTCACAAACCTCCATGGAAGCAATTAAAGAGAAAGGAAAAGACAGACAAGCTTTTTGTCTAGATAAAATAAGGGATGCTTGGGAAGAGAAGTGAGTATAGAGAAACTGTAGGAAACAATGAACGGGACCTTCTGCGGTAGAATAATACTATTCAGGGCACATGGCAATTAGCCTAGGACAAGAAGCAGGTGTCATAAAATGGAATACAACAGCAATATTTGACTGAAAAAGCAAACGCTATGCCTGTGGAGACAAAAAGCACATATGTTAAAAGCACAATGCACTGGTTATATCTGGCCTATGATGCACAGACTTTGAAGAATTCTTACCCAATGCAAGAAGAAAGGTAGAAGTCCAGCACACCAAAAAGAATGAGACCAAAGGTTAGAGTGTAGGATTGGGACTTAGAAGACATAATCATCCATGAAAGTCCCTGTTTAATTTAGGCCAGTGACACCCTCTCTCAGCCTCACTTACCTTACTGTGTTGGTGGAATGATAAAGTCGACAAGAGGAAAGACATGTTTGTCGCCTTGACCTTATTTGGAGGGAAGTCATGCCCCCACCCAAAGGTCTTGTCCCACCTTTTGAGAACCACTGTTGTAGCATAAGCTTTTGCAGGCTCAATTTATCATGCAGCATTTGTACCCAACAAAGCAGCCTCTAGCACACAAAAACATGTGCAACAACATATTCCTTAGGCCATAAAGTGTACAAGATGCATCTTTTTGATGCAAAACTAACACAGCTTCCCTTCTGAAAATAATGCAGCTTACAGTTATGATTAAATAAAATCCTGGTGTGTTTATTAAAGACATTTTACCCTGCTCTTCAGCCAACAACATTCCTATGTAAATTAAAAGCAAGGAAGCCTTTGAAAAAATAAACACTCTACTAGAACCAAAACCATTTTTTTCCTGAATCACCAGTGATCATGTTTCAGAATCCACATATTGTGAAATTTTATTTTCGACATCATAAATTACAACCACAACACCCCAATTTTCTGGATTCCAAGTCCTTCCTATTTTAGGTATGTGAAAGCCTGAAATAGGGGTTCCCTTGCGGAGCCACATTTTTTGAAGAGGCATACATGTGCTTTCAAGCCACCTGTTGATTTATGGTGGCACCATGAATTTTATAGGGTTTTCTGAGATACTCAAGAGGTGGTTTTGCCTGTTCTTTCTTCTAAAATATAACTTCTAGTATTTATTGGTGGTCTCTCATTTGAGTACTAACCAGGGCTGACCCTGCTTAGCTGCAAAATCTAGACAGGATCTGGTCTCTCTAGGGCAGTGCTTCTCAATTATTTTCTGTCATGCCCCCCCCCCCCGAGGAAGAAGAAAACATTTCGCGCCCCCTGCGCAATTGTAAATAGTATCATTTGTCTATAAAATTGTTATAAGTACACCTCTGCATAACAGAGCCTCGCGCCCCCCTTTACGGAGCCTCGCGCCCCCCCTGGGGAGCCTGCCCCACTATTTGAGAAAGGCTGCTCTAGGGCATTGGGGCATGTCTGAAAAGTCACCTTGGGGCAGCCTAGACAGGCAAATGTTTCTTAGAGCCCAGAATGCCAGCTCAGATGGTTTCCTCTTTAAACGTCTGCCTGAATTACAGTTTAGATAAATATACCCTTCCCTCCTTGTAGAAATTCAGCTTTCCCAACTGTTCATCTGGCTCGGACATCTCTGCAGTAGCACAACATACACTGCAGACAGAAAGCTGCAGTTTGGATTTTGAAGGAGGCAGGGAGGGACATTAGTGGGAGGTTTATGAACAGTATGCTGCAGTTCTGATGCTACTATCGCCAGATGGCTTCAGCCGTATCAATTACTGTTTATTAAAAAGAAAGAGATCCACACAGTGAAAAAAAAAAGGGGGGGAGAGATGAAGCACTAGCTTGCAGAAAGGCGACACAATACCAACAAGTTGCCACTTTCAAGGTCTTTCAGATCAAGCCTGGGGAGATGTCAAGCTTGAAGGATCTACTTTTTAAAATTAGAACTCCAGAATCCAACAACTGGAACCTGGTGTGAGATACAAAATTAAAGAACTTTGAGCCCAAGAGTGGGTGGAAATAAATTATTCCTGGCTACCCTGACCTTTCTTGATTTTAGCAGTACAATTGCAAGTGAGTGGGTAGAAGAAGTTGCTCTTCTATTTTTACTGTTAAAACAAATGGGATATGGAAATCCTTGCTGATTTACTACTGTAGGGATAACAATTGTACAATTCTCCAGATGTTGTCCCTGACTAGCAAAGCTTGTGGTAAGGAAAACAACTACTACAGAAACTATCCAGAGAATAAGCAACATATCCAGAGCTAATTTCTGTTTCCCCTCCCCAGCCTAAAAGAGCACAGCAGCGGCTTCACGCCCACTTTTATCATGAGCAACTAGTTATATGTATCAAGTGACAATGCTGGACAGTTAAGATACATTTTCCTATGGACCAAAGATGCCTCCTAACATATTTCAATGTTCAATATTCCAATACAGCATCATGAGTAAACAGATGAGAGCCTTAAAGATGACATCCCAGATGTAGAATGCCTCCCAAGTCTCACGTGGCATCCACCTTCTATTCTTGGTGTCAACAAACAAAGAAGTGTGTATGTGCTTTTAGATTTCTCCCAGAGTTTTTGGAAGACTGGAGTCTGAAAGTCGCAAGTATTATGATCAATTTATATTGGTTAGCAATGTATGCCATATGGACTATTTTATCCTCTGCTTTTTAATGTTTTAAGCCACATTTGTATTTTATGGACGTGGATAATCATATATATATATATATATCAGTAGGATAAGGGTACAATGTGGCAAACTCCTTCTGGATTAATCGTTTCTCTGTGCCGACCCTGTAATCAAACTTCCCTGGGCAGCTTTCAGATTATTTATATATATATATATTCTGAAAGCTGCCCAGGGAAGTTTGATTACAGGGTAAGAGCGTCTTTCACATTAATCCAGAAGGAGTTTGCCACATTGTACCCTTATCCTACTGATCTCCATTTCAGGTCTTAGAAAAGGAAACTCTTGCATCCAGAGCTCTGCAAAATGCATCTGTGCACTTGGTGAGTAACTTTTAAACTGTGCCCACAGAGGTAAAAACATAGACTCAGTATTTAAAGGGATCCCAAGGGCTTTCTAATCCAACCCTTTGCCATGCAAGAATACATAGCTAAAGCATTCCTGAGATGGCCACCAATCCTCTGTTTAAAGACGTCCAAATGTTCCAAATTAAAAATTTCCATTTGTTCCTTAAGCTCTGTTCTAATTTCACCACCTCTTTATAATGAAAATGCTTATATCAACATAAATACAATTATTTGGCGGAAATCTGCCATGAAGACCCATTCTGGGCCTTTACCGCTCCCCAGAGGAAAGAGAAGGCCACACAAGTCCCAGCATGGATTGCCTTTTCTGTCCATGTGTCTTTAGTTCCCCTGGGAAGAAGATTGCCAAAACCAGCCTTGATTTCCAGTCAAGCGCCTCCCTGAAGAAAAGGGAGGGCTGGTGATGTCAAGGTCCGTTTAACTTCTTGCAAGTGTGTCTGCATCCTCCAAGTAGAAGCTGAGGCAAGAGACTCCCTGAACAGTTATAGCTGCTCCTGCAAACCCAATAGGGATGAAATCTTTGTCAAGTTACAGCAAACCTTTCGGTAAACAACACAGCTTCTTCCGTGGAATAATTAAGGCAGCTTCTTGCTCATACCTAGACGCAGACGGGATACAATTGATTCTAGCAAGCTTCCCTCTTATTAAAAATGCAACACTCAAAACACTGTTTAAACTGGTAAATTGGGTTTATGTACTACTACTGGCATAAAAAAGGAAGAGGGCAAAAAACCACCTAAAGGATGCAGAAAAAGAAGATACCAAGGTTTTTGGAAGACTTTGGGCCAGCATAAGAAGCAATCTGCCTTAGGAGCTCAGAAAAACAACAACACAAAGATGTGAGATTATATCTACCCCATTCTCCCCACTAACATCTATAATAAGAAGTAGACCACCTCTTGCTATCAGGGCCCCATTTTTACAATCTACATTGACTTGAAAAGAATAAATGGAAAGGCAGATTTAATTTTAAAATATTAAATTTAGTGATGGCAACCCTCACAATGAGACTCAACAGAAAATCACACAGCCAGCCAACCTAATTTACATGTTTTTAGATGTTTCCAGATGTTTCTGGGAACACAATTCCCATGATTCAAAGTCAGCATGGGCAATGATTGGAAATGGGTCTCTAGAGATCTCAAGTTGGAAACTACTTTTCCTTAGAATTTAAAGTAAAGGAGAATCTTATTTAGCAGAAGCCAATGATGCCCACCATTTATGTGTTGTTTTTTTTTAAGATGGCCATTACAACCTCATTTCAAAAACTACTTCAACTGTACAACTCCTTGCCAGTATGTTACACACTGCCCAAGCTGCCTCAGTCATTACTATTGTAATTAGCTTGTTTGGAGGACCCTTCTAATCTTTACCAAGTCAGCATCACATGTGTATCTCACATCAATTTCTCTCCTAAGACAGACTGAAAACAATATGATGATAATACTGAACATACATACAGCTTTTTGACAGTTGAAGATTACTAAAATAACAGGTAAACACATAACACATATACCTCACACCGTAGGGAAGTATTTCCAAATTGTACATGATCACAGGAAGGTGAGCACAAGACCGCGGCTTGTCCAGAGATTGGAAAAGTGACTATTCTCATCTACAATTCCCAGATCTCTCTGCCACTTACCCTACTGGATGGGAAATTCTGGGAATTATAGTGCAAAAAGCTAACATTTCCAAACTCTGTGCTTGTTTAATGGTGACCCAGAACATACAGTTGTGAGGATTTGTATAGCTTTCCAGGCCACATCTTTTATAATGATCCACTCAGATATAATAATGTTACTCTCATTTACACTTCTTTTCGTTGGCTGCTGGTTCCATCATTAACTGCTCTTGCTGCTCGTTTCCTTTCCTTGTTAATTCTTCAACTCAGACTTTCTGTGCTCTTGATATTGTTCTGCTTCTGAATATGTATCCTCAATTGCTCATTTATGTTTCATCTATATTGTGTCCCTTTATATTTGGAATTCTTTACTTTTTCAGTTGGAATCATGATGACATGGTCTCCTTTGGAAAAAATAGCTCCACAAAATTTACCTTTTTCCCATTGGCCTCCCTGTGACAGCACTCAGTACACCTGGAAGTCATTAAAAACTGTTCATATTTATGGCACTGAGACAGACACCTTTTTTTACATCCCTTTCACGTTCCATTTCCTACTGTAAGTGTAGGAAATGGTGACTTTAAAATACTATTGGACTGCAACTCCCAACATCCCTAACCAGTGGCTACACTGCTGTTATAGATGAGTGTCAACAATATCCGAGAGGCCACACATTCCCCATCTCCGTTCTGTAAATAATCTTTTGTTAGATCAGCTTTGTATTCAATAATTCACACAACAGCCATTAGTTAGCCAGGAATTCCATTCAGGCAAAGTGAGTGGGCTGTCAGCAGCAGGATGAATATTTTCATTCGTCCTCCACTAGTCTGCTTAGTTTTCATGCAGAAAAAGAGAAGCTTGCGCCTCAGTCCTCTCCATCCTCTCCAAATCTGTTCAGTAGATTGCATTTAAAACACAAACACAAAACCCAGCCTGCTAAGAGGGTAGCTGGTAGCATATAAAGCAGAGGCGATTTGTCTCTTAGCAGGCTGGTAAGGAAAAGGAGTATCATGTGTCGCATTTGACTGGACCAGATTGGAAAATGGGATAGCTTTAACCACTTTAGACACCATTTTTGTTTTATAAATGAACAGTTCCCAGCTTCTATTCTTGGCTGTAGAGGAAGACTAGCAAAGTCTACCTCATGGGTGGGCCACCTTGGCCCTTGGTATGTTTTTTATAATTCTTCACCACTGGCTATGCTGACTAGGGCTATTTGAACTTATAAGTCAGTAACATCTGGAGGACCATAGATCCTCTACCCTGGCCTACTTCATGAGTGTTCCTTAAAACAAAAACAAGGGCATAAACCACTTTGCACACCAAATGGCCAGCCTTCTGTTCTACTCTTACAGAACTACAGTGTCATCCTTCAGTATAAGGCAGGCATGGTCACTGGAACTGCTGACTGCATTGGATATATCACACAGCCCAAAGGCACATTCAGATCAGTGTAACTCTTTCTCCAGCACCCATTCTCCCCACCCTGAAAGAAAACAACTCCATTTAGAGGATCCCTCCACTATCAACCTCACAGTAGACTGCTCATGTGCAACGTCCAGCTTCCAGAACTTCATGCTAGAAAACTATGGAGAGCTCTTGTCAGCCTAATGGGCCTATTGATTGGTACTAGAATGATTTCTTGCATTAGAAGATCATCTGAACATTAGTCTTTTTAACAAGGTAGGTACTACCAGAGTAGACCCATAGGGAAGTAAGAGGAAGGTAGCAACATGTTTCAAAGAACCCCAACTACAAAAAAAGCCCTTTTAAAGGACAAAAACTCAGGGAACATGCCTCCTCTCTATCCAGTAATAGTCCAATGAATAATCAGTAGCCACAGAACTGTGATAATTAGCTGGTCAAGGAGAGAAAGGGACTGACCCTAAGAAGAAAGGAGCATCCCTGTTAGCAGGGGAGAACTAAATCCACCACTTTGCTGCTAGCCTTGTTTGTTGTTCCACTAATCCTCAACGTTGAGAAACCTAAGAAGCACCAGGCATAAAACTTTCTTTGCAGATTTCTCCAATACATTCATTCATCATTCCAATTCCCTTGTTGCCAAACCTGAATCTTCAACTTACCTGTAAGGAAATGTGCAACTATAGGGCTACTATCCAAATAATTCATGTTGTGATACTAGGGTGGTGCAACTCCATATAAAATTATGCCTTTGTTTCTGAAAATATCTCCTAAAGCATGAGGCTACGGTAAAAATGATCTAGGACAAAGATTGTATCCTACGCTTTTTATTTTAGACAAAAGTCCAAAACACACTGCAGAAATAATCCAGTTTGAGGGCACTTTAACTGTCTTAGTAGTTTATTATGGCCCCAGAGCTGTCTGACAGAGAAGGCTCAATGTCTCACAAAACGCAGTTCCCAAAACTCCCTAGCATTCAGCTAGGGCAGTTAAAGCGGTTTCAAACTGGATTATTTCTGCAGTGTGTTTCAGACCAAAGTCAGAAGGGAATGATTCTGGCTGTGTACTTCTTCTGTATGGTGCAGCCCCAAAAGCAACTTTTCCAAGCTCTGATCAAGTTACTTTATGCAGAAGGGAAGAGACCCTAAACTTTCTTTGATAAACTCCAGGGTGGCCAGCTAGTTTGAACTGAACTTGCTCTTACTGAAATAGTAATCCAAAGTACCTTGGTGACAGCTATTAAATTCCTGGGTTACAAAAGACATATCAGCATCAATAAAACAGACACATAAAATCAAATCTAAACCAGGAAGCACAAGTGTTTCTTTAAAAAAGAAAGGAAGGAAAAACCATGAAGACAAGACAGAGCAAAACACAGTACAAAAGATTAATTATATTTCCAAAGAAAAGGGGAAAGAAAAGAAAAGCTTTACCAGCTACTTTGGAACTTTTTTCCTGAAAAAGAAAACTGGCTTAGAATGGACTAGAACCAGACCTTCTACAAACCAGCAGATTGGGTACAAACACTCAAAAAGAATTGTTTTAACAACTCAGGACAAGAAACTTTTGACACAGTGTTCATGAACAATAAAATTTCTTTTTTAAAAAACAAAACAAAAAGAGTCAGAGGATATGAAGGAATTACAGGAGGTAAAAAGGAACAAAACTAAAGCAGGAGAAAAGAGTTACCAGAGGAACAAAATTCCCACAATATCTAAACAGGTAACCATTGTTCTTGGATAGCGCATTTCCAAGTCTAGAATATCACCCCAACAGTTCCTGAAGGCTGATAATGGCTGCCTCTGTCTTATCCATTTCTTCCACAGAGAATATCCTCCTCAACCAGTCCTCTCTCGACTTCTAAGAAGTTGCCATTTTGTGAAAGGAATTAACTTCTTTTTTCGTTTTTCACAATTCACGTACAAGTGCTAGCAAGAGAGAGCAACTGCTGCATCACAGGTAATGGCAAATGCAAGGATTTCAGGATGCCGAGAAGGCCTCTCTGTCTCGCAAATGTCTCTTGACGTAAAATCCCACTAATGATCCTATTCACAGGCTCCATTTTATGAAGGCAGCTTCATTTTCTGCTATTCCCTTACATCATTTCCAAAGCCAAATAGAGCACTCTCCGAGCACGCCTGTCTTCTTGTTCTCTGCAGTCAGATGCAGAGGCCGTGCTTGTCTCTATTTTTTGCCTTAAGTTCCATTCGTCATCATTGGGATCTGTTGTCTTGGGCCGGCACCTGGCCAACCCCCTTAAGTTCTTGACTCAGCCAAGTCAAAGGGAAACACACAGACAATGCAGCAACAGGGATATATTAGGCTGAACAGTCCCCTTTACCCAAAGTCCACCCCTCCCTCATTTGCTCCCAAGTTTACTTGGTGCCATTTGTTGTTTTGTTTTAAAAGTCTGCATGTCCCAAAGCAGTCTTTTTTCCCTCCCCCCCCCCCCCCCCCCCACAACAGAGTAAAAAGCTCCACAGGTCGCATCGTCTACCTGGTGGTCAAGGTTGGAGAAGCAACTGTTTCCGTCGCTACGTCCATTTAAAAAAATACACACACACAAACACGCGTGGAGTTGTGCGATGGGGTCCAGACTTTATGATTGCTTCAGCCGCTTGCGTGGGGGACCCAGAAAGGGGCACTGCGCGGAGGCCAACGAACGATACGCTTCGGCCACCAAATGAGGGTGAGACACTACCATAGACTTCCAGCCTGAAGTCTCCATGACATCAGAAGCATGACTGAAAACAAATAACAACAACAATTTTTAAAAACTCAGTTACTGGCTTGGAAAAGTACATGAACAAGTAACTGTGATATCATACTAAAGGAAATAAGTTCACAAACTGCTGTTATTTCCACTTTGAGGACTCTGCACTTACTTTTACATCTCATTTAAATATCTCACCATCAGCCTAACAGATTTACAGCCTTTTGTAGGGTGTTCTTCAACAGTGTGATGACGAGTAGGCAACACATTGACCTAAGAAAATCAAGGCTGTTCCAGATGTTATGTTCTCTCACTTGCTGCCAAGTCGGACGTGCATGCTTTGTATTTAACAACTCAGCATTCAGGCATAAAAATGGTTAGAACCTAAGCTGCCCTCAATTAAATATTCGAACCATCCCAGAGAGGGAATGTACACCATTTTTAAAAAACTGTTGCTGGTATGCTCCTTTTTCACAATTCATTGCTCCTGCAAGATTTCCTGATTCCCAAGGGGATACTGGAGAAAAAATGAATATGAAAGTGACTCTTACTGTTCTTTTTAGCAGAAAGAGTTGATAAAAGAATCCTTTCCAGAAGGCAATTATTCCATATTCCTTATGAAAACAGCCACATCTCTTTCCAGCACAAAAGCAAAAGAAAAGAGCTGTTGAGGTACACTCTCCACTGAAGTGAAGGCACAGTTAAAATGGGAGAAAACAACTGATTTTTGGAAAGGAACGTGTAGGTAACTTATAACAGAAGTGGCAACTTTCTGTTTGATGGACTAATTTGAGTTGGTGAAAAGAAATCCTCGGGCCCAGTCAATAGAAAGTGAAATGGTACAAGGTTCTCTGCAGGGTTCTATTGGCCAGACCTCCCCTATTCTCAAACAATAATTGAAAAGGAAGATCTACTTACTAGTTTATGAAGTCAACTGCCTGAGTTTTTAACTGGTCAGCACTGTGTAGATCAGCCAAGATTAGGATTTCTGCTGCATTTTCTACAGACAGGTTGCTGCACAGGGCATCCTCACACATCACCTTTAAGCGTTCCAGAGCGTACTGCAATCAATCAATCAATCAATCAATCACAGGATACAACTGAAAAGAAGCTGAAATTTAGAGACTCCTCCATATCCAGATGATTTTTATTGTATCATTCACACTATTTTTGCAGTTGTGACTGGATCCATGTTGTTTTTTAAACTCCCATTATATCTCTGTGCATATGCTTTGCTGCTTGTTGGAAGATGCATTCCAAGTTTTTTACAAAACCGTGCAACAATGTTACATTCAAAGCACAGTAGACTGGATCCAGACTTAGTGATGGCTAGTGTATTTCCACTTAATTCAATGAGACTTATGAGTAATTTACTATGGCTAAGTGAAATACCACTTGATTTTGAATGAGTCTACCCAAAGCATGACTAAATGTGAATGCAAACTATTCCCTCACCCCAAATTACAGAAATGTCCTAATGTCCAAAAATGAAGTCCAGCAACATAGAAACATGAGAAGAGCTGTAACGCTGGGCCTGTTCTTGCTATCTGAATGTTCTTCATGTAAGAATAAACTCCTCAAACAATACCTACAACACAGCATTCAGGCTGGGAAGGAAAAAACTGCATACATCTTTTTGTGCTCCACTAAACCTCCTTTTTGCCAAACTATTCAGAACTGATGCCAAGCCTGAATCACAGAAACAGAATTATGCAAAATGATAGCAGCAGATCTACATAATTTCTTCTAGCTGCAGAACTTTGGAAGCCTGGATACAAGAAACATATAAGGTCAGGAAAGTAACCCCTATGTGGAGCTGGATCAAAGACCAATGATTTCTGATCCTTCCGGTACAATAATATTCTTTCCTATCCTCCTCAATAATACTTCTAAAAGACAAAGTCTAACTCTCTAATCACATCTTCACCCAAGAGCCCAATGGCAGGTCTCCAGGGCTTCAGATATGCACTGTGTTTTGTTTATAGTCTTATTACGTATTTGCCCCAAGAGACTGGAAGAAAGACAGAACAAGCTGTTCCTAAGCCTCTCGGGCAAATATTAAGAGGTTTTTACATGCTACCATAAAAGGTTTTGCTTTCTGTTTTTAAAAAGACACCCAGAGAGGTTTAGTGGGATACATTTAAAAACAAATAAACACCCTACCCCTCCAAAACAATTAAAAGCCCCCTCAATTTTGCTTCCTTATAAATGGGCGAACAACTGGAACTGCTTGCTGTTGTATAGTATTTGCCACACACAACCCAGACCAAAAGACTGAGAAGAGTTTGTGCACAGACAGATTCACTTGGCATCTGCTGGATGGCTGGGTGGTGGGGAAAAGTAACATGTTGCAGGAATTTAGTGAAGAATACACATTCCAACTGGGATGGTGATAAATTTCTACTAATATTTTTTTTAAAGTTCCCTGCTGAGAATTTCCATCAGAAATTCACTATTGATTTTCTTCTCTGCAAAGACATGACACAAATCATAAGGGTTTTTTTGACTGTTTATTTTGATGAGAAATTAAATAAAAAAACCCAATTCAAATTCCTAGAAGCCCATCCTTCTCAATTAATTCTATTACTTGCTCCAGCCAGCTCCTCATCCCTATATAAGACTCCATTCCTACATGGAACCTGGACAACTTGTGAATCCTGAATACTGTTTTCTGTTTGACCAGAACCCTCTAGCAGTCAAAACATAACCCATTCCTAGAATCCTGATTTTGCAAATAAGAATTTGCACATTTTATTTCTGCATTCAGACCTTTCCAATAAGGAATAAGGAGTAAAAACAATCTCTGTGGGGCAAAGACTGAACAGTAGATGATGAGTTTGTGAAATACCAGGGACTCTCAGGTTTTTATTCTATTCTACTCTATTTATTCTGTTTATGACTCTCAGTTTCCACAGGTTTACAGATGGGACTTGGAGGAGAAAAAAAAGACAATTGCTTTCCCTTTGCCCAACCTGTTGTCAGTATATAGACAGATGAGAAATGATGATGATGACAAACCATGTTGACATCATCATCTATATCATCATATATACCCTGCCTTTTCACCAAAATTGTAACTCCAGGCAGCTTATAATTTAAAACAGGTATAATAAAACTAAAAAACATTAAAAAAGCAAACAGTGAAATAGATTTAAACTATTCATAGAATTAAACTATTATAATAGAAATGAGGACAAGGGAGGTAGTTGTAACCCCATACAGTGGTGCCTCAGGTTACGAAATTAATTCGTTCCGCGGCTAATTTCGTAACCCGAAAAACCTTCGTAAGCCGAATTGCCATAGGCGCTAATGGGGAAAAAAGCCGCGGCTCTGCCGCGGCTCCATTTAAAACAGCGCCGGAGTTTTTTCGTAACCCGAAAAAACTTTCGTAACCTGAAACAATAAATCCCTATGGGATTTATTCGTATCCCGAAAAATTCGTAACCTGGGTATTTCGTATCCCGAGGTACCACTGTATCAAATATCCAGGACAGTGAGGTATTTTCTGTCTATATATTTTTATGAAAGTGGAAAAGGAAAAAGCCGTATGAATGGATCTCCAGTGTTTTCTATCCTAACTCTATGTTGGTGCCAGAATCTAAGAATAAGATAACACAAACACACAAACCTACGGCAGGGCATGTTCTCAGTAATATACTCTAAGGCAGGTAAGGGTGAATGAATGGGCCATGGGTCACAACCATTCCAGCCATAGATCTGTTCAGTCCCCTGCCCCCCCCCCCCCATTGTCAGAAGCATGAGGTAAACCAATGTTGCTTACAACCAGTCAGAAAGCTCTTTTGCTTCCTGATGGGTAAGGTACACATCAAGTAAGAAATGCCACAATGCCTGAGAATCCAAGGCAGTAAGTGGTGGCAGAAACCAGGAGAGCTGGCATAGTTTAAAACAAATAAATAAATAAATACTGGCAACCTCTCCTGTCCACAGACAATGAAAGACTACCTTAGGTGTTTGCAATGAAGGAAGACCCTCTCATTGCAGAGGGAAGACAGATCATCACTTTAAATTATGACATGATTGATCCATGGAAATGACTTGCTTAGACAGCATGCAAGAGAGCCGCTCACAGGTTGGAATACAGCAGGGTCCTCCTGCCTGTGAAATGAAAAGAATTCCCCTATATGTTTTTACTTCATTCTAGAGGACTCTAGCACAGACCTCATTTCCCAATGGAATCTACTCCTGCAAAGGTACAAGTGTGGAGCTCATTATTCTTCAGCCTGCTTTTCTTCTTGCAGGTGAACGTCTTGTACTTAGGCCAAACTAATGAGAGAAAGGTGATGATGACTTTGTGGCTGACCTAGCCACTGAACATCATCATCATCAAGGTGATTATTAAGGTGGCAAACATTTAATTTAAAACAGTACAATTTGAAACAATACAAAAACATTTTAAAAGGCTAAATATAAATTTTTAAAATAATTAAACAATTAAAAAAGTTAAAACAATTCCGCAATAAAATATTAAAGTGTATTTTAAAACTGTATACAAACTTTACTCTGACTTGCACAGCATTAAAAGGTCCAATCCTCATCAGTTAAAAAAGCCTGATCACACAAAAATGTTTTTACCTGCCGCCGAAAGGACAGCAGTGATTAGGCCATTGGCCTCTCTAGGGAAGAAGTTAGAGAACCTGGGAGCAGCCACCAAGACTGCCCTCTCCTTTGTTCCCACTAAATGCATCTGAGAGGGTGGTGGGACAGAGAGAAGAGGAAAGGAGACAGTACCCCAGTAATGTTTGGAGACACTGATCTAGATGATCCATTTAATCCAGGAGCCCCTGGTATTGAGAAGCTACTACATCCCCCTGTACTTTGCCCAAAAAAGGAAGGTTGGAGTTTGGCTTATAATTATCTAGTATAGTAGGATCCAGGATTTTTCAAAAGAGGTGTTACCACAGCCTCCTTCAGGTGCGTGGGGGCCTTGCCTTGCTGTAAAGAGGCATCAATCATTTCCCTTGCCCATTCAGTCAGTCCTCCTCTGGCCTGTTTAATTAACCAGGAAGAGCAAGGGTCTAGTATACATGTGGCGGCTCTCACTCTCCAAGAATCCTATCCACATCCTTAGGCTGCCCAAATCGAGAAGTATCCATCAATCCTGGACAAGGGGGGCTAAGGTTACATCCACCAGAACTATATAAATTCTTGGCATCTCAGCAGTTGGATGGGAGGGGGTGTCCCTCCACTGTTGCAAAAGCTTCATCATCCTTGCCATATGTAAAATGGCCAAGGTAATATCTCAAGGTGTACCCAAAGACCAAGGAATCAATATACACTGGTCCCCCGGGTTACGAAATACCCAGGTTACGAAATTTTCGGGATACGAATAAATCCCATAGGGATTTATTGCTTCGGCTTACGAAGGTTTTTTCGGGTTACGAAAAAACCTCTGCGCTGTTTCAAATGGAGCCGCGGCGCAGCCGCGGCTTTTCCCCATTAGCGCCTATGGGCTATTCGGCTTACGAAGTATCCCGGGTTACGAAAGCGGCGGCGGAACGAATTAATTTCGTAACCCGGGGTACCAGTGTAGTCATCTTAGCCCACCACAGATTTAAGGACATATTCCTGTGAATGCAAAAGGGTACACAAAAAAAGATTAGATCAGCTTTCCCTCATCTGATACCCGCCAAGTGTTTTGGACTAAAATTCCCAAATTCCTGACTATAGGCTATGTTGCCTAAGATGACTGATGATAACTGTAGCCTGAAACATTTGAAGGGTATCAGATATGAAAACAAAACAACATGCTGATGCCAGAATCTCCATGCTTGTTTTCTCCGCCTTTTTTTAACCAACAAAAAAGAAACAATCTGGGCTACTATGTTCCTTGTGTACCTTGTCAGCAGCTGCAAGCAGGTCGTCAGCCATTTTGTCAAGGTTGGGTGCCTTCCCCGTGTAAATGAAGCACATCATTTCTTTAAAAACTTCTGGTTCTACATCGTTAATTTCTACTCGATTCTGGAACAGAGGCAAAACAGAAATTAATCTTATATCCAGACAACACATCCAACCGACCCTCTCTTGTCCCAAATCTCTCTCTTGTAACCAAATGTAACTATTGGGAGAAAATAGAAATGTTCAGGAGCGGGTGCAGAAAATTTTCGGTCACATCTGCTTTTTTCAGTTACAGTAAACAGTGCACTGAAATGGCCTCTCACCCCTGTTTTGTCACCCTCTCAGCTACCTAATAATAATCTCAAATAGTATAACAAGTGCATTCTCAATTAACCTCTAGCTTTCCCAATATGCCAATTTTTGCCTATTGGCTGCTATACAAATGTTTATTCAGATTTCTTTCCTGCCCAATCTGAAAATTTCAAGGTCACTAATAAAACGTTCAAGTCGCAAGTTTATTTTCCCCCAAGCCCGAAAGATAAGATATTTTCCCCAAAAGTTTATAGAAACAATCTACCTTGAAATCAAGACATTAACCAGGAGGCTTCACAGCTAAACAGAGATTTGAATCACAGACTTGCACCCACTGCTCTAGTTCAGGCTCCTTGGGCAATTTATTGTCAATTTCTCGCTTCAATTAAAGCAATGTTGTGATTTCACTGGCAGGGTTGACTCCACAGCCACTGTCAAGATCTAACTGTCCAAGATGCAGTTCCCCAACCCAACCTTCTTTTTCTTTGCTTCCAGAGCAAAATGCCCCACCAGCCTTGACAGACTAACAGCAACAGAAGTGATTTCTGTTTTGTGCCTCTGTGCTTCAACTAACTTTTGAAGGTGAAGTAGGGGCCCAAAGCCAGAAATACTTTTACGTTACTAGCTGGGTCAAGCAATTGTTTCATCCCCTTAATATCTCCTTGTCTACACTGCAGTAAACAGCAGCATGGATTGAAAGCTCTCTTCTTTGTTCACTTACTTTTTTACTTTCTTCCATCTCATGTTCAAACATAGCGCTGAAAACCGGAGAACGTGCTGCAGCCAGAGATAGGTGGGAAGGGGAGGGGAAGGAGGAAGAAGAGAGGGGAAGCAGAGTAATGCAATTAAAAATATGAGAAGAGATAACCCTTCCTCTCCAGAGAGAAACTGACACATACAATCAGTACCTGCAAATACAAGTGCCAACATAAAAGAGACAAATAAAAATTAATAGAAAGTTCATGAGTGAGATATATCAGATTTCTTCTCATGAGTAACATGTATGTTAAAAAAAGTAAACCAGTTTAAAACTAACGTTCATATCTCATCAACTCAACTGAAAGAGGCTCTGGGTATCAGACTTAGTGAGGGTGCAAACCATTCACTTGTTAAGGCATCTTCAATAATATTTCTTTACACTATAGTTTGAAGTGAGGGTTTGTGAATACCACCTTACAAACTATTTGATGGTTTGACAGCCATGAGAAGAGCAAAAACCAAACCAGGGCACCAAATTTGTCCCAAACAATTAGAAATTTTCAGAAATAACCTCTCTAACTTCTTGAGGTTTCAATGAGCAGTGGCTATATACTTTCAAATACAGCTTTGTAACCATAGAGCTAGAAATTTCTTTTAAAAAAATCAGCAACAACAACCAGAAAGATGAATTTGGAAACCACCAGTGCAACCTTGGCTCCAAAAGAATAATAATATGCTTTGTATGTTTTTATCCCATATCCCAAAGCTTTTCTTTTTAATGCTTCCCCAGTGTCCCTCAACCTCTTCCTGGAGTCAACTGTTTCCTTTTTTTAAAAAAATCCACCATTTGACGCCCTTACGAAACAACCAGCAAAAGACTCATCAAGGCAGTCATCTTGCCAGTGATCTCTTCATCCGTCATCCTGCTAATCCTTTTGCCTGTGAAGTTACCGACCTGCTAATATGGCTTTGTGAGCCTGGAACTCCTGGCCTGCCACACACAGGCAGCAGTCCGTGAAGCGAGAATTTTCCCAGAGGCCTCCCAACTCATCAGCCAAGCGGCATTCAGGTACCTTCACCATATTCATGGAGTTCTGGCCGGAGATATTGACAGAGTCCTGGACTACACTCACCTGAAAGGAAGCACAGAGGGTCAACAAATCACAAGTAGGATTAGCAGTGAACCTAAAAGGACAAAGCAAAACAAAACACAGCAACAAATCCCCATGGATCTTCTCAGCCAGTGAAGCAGACCTTTTTGAAAGGAAGTCACAAGAATTCACAGGAAAGAATGCCTGTGTACATCTACACACTTGGATGAAATAAGGAGTTTGTGTATATTCACCCCATGAGAATTAATGAGATATCATCCTCCCCTACAGATGGGCTACTGAGGTTAGTGGGGAATGCCAGGTTGGTGTAAGTGAAATTAGAAGGTTGAAGAACAATTTGATACGGATGGTCTAATATAGGTTTAATATACACACATACACCTTGTGTAGGAATAAGAATGTTGGTATTCTATCCATTAGTTATATTTGCAGGCTTATACAGCTTTTGAAGAGTTTACCAGGAATCACCTATATAAACTTGAATCAAATAAACACTTAAGAAGTAACAAAGGCAAAATTAAACATTCTGGACGTATATATTTCATTTGAAGTGTGACAGATGTGCTTCAATCTCTCCCCTCAAAAATCAACAGATTTTGATTCTGGCTGCATTGTGGTCAGTACCCTCTACAATCAGAAAATATTTTTAAAACCATTTTTAAGACATCGAACTATCCTAAAGACACTGCCATCTGTTATGAATAAACAGTGTACCCATGGAATACAAAGAATCTGGGTCCTGCTTCCTTGATGGAGCAATCTGCTCAAAACGAGGGGTTTGAGGATCCCAACATAGCCTAACCTACTGGCCTGGAAAAATGTTCATCAAGCAAGTCTATGAGGATAAATGCCTCATAAAATCAGGCCCAACCCTGAAAACTGGTGAGTTTATGTTGTTGCATGTTTAGAGAAGGAAGTCACAACAGAACTCACAAACCCAAACTTCCAGCTCTATTTCAAGTTTTTGAGGAAAGAGAAGCCCCCACAAGACTATCTCATAGAATCATAGAATTATACATTCTCAGCTCTCACTCAAATCACAAAAGTAACTCAGTTTTCAGAGTCTCAGCAATGCAGCAACAACATTTTTTTAAAAAGCCACCAAACATCATTCCTGCTAAACAGAAACACAGCTGGAGGCACCTGTGACCAGAGAGGAAAAAAGTTAGTTGAGCATATGGTACACCTACTAAATGGAAGGGGGGAAAACACTCTAACAGCAAAAAAACCAGCACATATTTTCATCTATGTGCATCACTCCTGCCCTCAGATTCATAGGCTTCTGTCAGGAATAAAATTTAAAACAAATGTTTCTATTTTTAAGATTGATTAACTGAGTTGTGAGGGACAGAAAAGTTACCTGTTTTATCTGCCTCAGCAATATTTGTTCATACTTCAGAACTTGGAAGCATTACTTTCTAGGCTACTGCTAGAATCCCTCAACCATCCTAGCAATGATGAGTGGGGATCTTGGAAGATTTAGTCCAAAAAGGTAACTTTTCTGAGCTCTGTACTTACTTCCCCATATACTCTTCTGGTAGGATGCCACAAGCAACTGCCACTGAAAAACTGCTTACCAAGCAGTAACTCCAGACAACAGAGCACATAAGGTGGACCATACAGAATGCCAAGCAAACAAGGGAGATGATCCAGAGACAGGTCCACCTATAGCAACCCCTTGTCAAATCCTAGGATGAACAAACAGCTAAACTTACAAAAGAACTGAAATGACAGAAGCATCCTCCTGCATATTATTCGAAGCAGAAGATTTTTCACTACTTACCTCACAGAAGAGAGTGAGCTTGTCATCAGGAAGAAGTCCGTTGGCTTCATCTAAGAGAAAATCTCTTCTAATAAATTTCTTAAAACCCCAGTCTTTGCCTTGCACAAACCGATAGGCTCGCTGACTCTCTAAGAACATATAAAAATGGAATTTAAAAGGAGAAAGGAAACCACAGAACAAGCATGCCTGGAACCTTTACTTCTCTTCTGCTCATGTTTGGTAAATAAACATAAAGCACCAACCCACCAACTAGGCATACCCATTGCTTTTGTTTCTTCTCCTTTTGCATTCAGGATGGAGAACTTGAATTTGGCTCGGACTTCACTCTTTGGACAGCTGACTAGTAACAGGTAAAGTGAAAGGTAGTCTTTACTCTCTTCATCTAAGCCCTTTGGATTCACCCGTAAACACCTGCAGAAGCAGAAAAATGTTTTTCACTTTCTCAGTACAGTGGTACCCCGGGTTACGAAATTAATTCGTTCCGCGGTTAATTTCGTAACCCGAAATACCTTCGTAAGCCGAATTCCCATAGGCGCTAATGGAAAAATAGCTCTCTGCTGCCCTCCGGTGGCGGAAAATAGCGCCGCGGTTTTTTCGTAACCCGAAGAAACCTTCGTAAGCCGAAGCAATAAATCCCTATGGGATTTTTTCGTATCCCGAAAAATTCGTAACCCGGCGCATTCGTATCCCGGGGTACCACTGTACAATCATGCACACAGTTCCAGTGAATCTAACCTGCTGAAGGCAGGTCTTTTGTACAGGACAGACTTCAGTTTGTACTATGCAGAATAACACACTTCATCCTATGATGACATACTCGACAGAGAACCTAAGCAGGAAAGGACTTCCTTTGAAATTTCTCACTGGGGGCATTTTACTGAGTCCTCTGTTGAGACTAACCAGTATCCATGTTTGTTTCTTCTACAGTACTAGTACTCTAAGAGGTGGTTCAGAGACTGATGTTGGCCCATGACGAATCTCCAGGACAGAGAGAAACAGATGTATCACACTGAGAGAAAATCCCTGCCATTCTGACACATCAGATAGTGTATTAGTACTATATAGTATGTAGCTTGGCTCACTTGTTTAAGCTTTTTGAAATTATGGTTTTTGTGCTGTGCCTGTGACTTGATTTTTGTCATATGTGGTGGCTGTTAGCCCTGTTTGGATGCCATTCAACTACATGAAAAATGAGACGTTGGTCTTGGCAGCTAGTTCTACATGATGTCTGAGTCACATTTTGGATGAGTAAATATGTTGGGAACACAAGCATCCTCAATGGCATGACATAAAGCATGCTGGTATTATCAGTACCACAGTGCCCCTTTTGATGGAGGGCACTGTTCCCTTTATGGACAAATGCTATTCCATAGTCAATCTGAAAACAAACCTGCCAGTCCAGTCACTATTGTGCCATATTGTTGAAGGCAGTATTGAAGCTGAGGATCAGTAACATGCTCAAGGTTTCCAGTGAATGTATGGCTGAGGTGACCATTAAGAACGATATGCAGTCAAGTTAAAATGTGTCACACTATTTCCCAATGTGCACTGTCACCAAGTATTTCTTGTGCAATGGTCCTTACCATTTCAATTTATCATTAGCTCCCGATGAAAATGTTGAGCTTTTGATGACCTCGCCCATTTCCTCCCGGCAAAAGCTGAAATTGTTGATGGTCCACATGTAGGAAAATTTGACTACTTTAATCTGTAAAAACCAAAAGGGGTGAGGGGGACCCAGAAATGCATGTAGACAGGTAGGAAGAATAAGGTGACTGAAAGACTCAAAAACTGAAATCAAAATCATGGTGGTGATGGTGTTGGGGGTAATCTTTCATATATATTACAGAATGGTTTACAGTTAAGCAATCCTGAAAATTTCTGTTGTTTTTATAAGAACCTGGTATTCCAAGAATATCTGTTCTGTGCCAGCCAGATACTATAGATTGCCATGTTTGTCCTTCACAGGCAGAAGTGGGTGAAAACATTGGCCTGTGAGTCTTATGTTCTTAACCAAAGTCAAGGGAGTGAAGCCATGACTATTCAGCTGGTACACATGGCCTACACTAATTCACCATGAAAGAGATGTGTATTTTTCTTATTTACATCCACAGGATCTCAAATCTGTTGTGCACAGTTGGTTGTTGTTGTTTTTAATGAATGCTTAAATTCTCAGAATTCAACTGCTGGATTCATGCAACTGGGAAATGTAGACTCATGGCTCCACCACAATTTTTAAAAATATATATATTAAGACCTATACAGTGGTGCCTCGGGTTACGAAAATAATTCGTTCCGCGGCCGCTTTCGTAACCCGAAAAGCCTTCGTAAGCTGAAAACCCATAGGCGCTAATGGGGAAAAAAGCCGCGGCTCTGCCGCGGCTCCATTTAAAATAGCGCCGGAGTTTTTTCGTAACCCGAAAAAACTTTCGTAACCCGAAACAATAAATCCCTATGGGATTTTTTCGTATCCTGAAAAATTCGTAACCTGGGTATTTCGTATCCCGAGGTACCACTGTACGTTCAAGCTGGCTTTGAACACCTTTCCTGATTGTAATATTAAACCACCTTCATATCACATTATGTGCATGGAGGGTGGCAGTGTTGGAGGCTACCCAACAAAAGACAGAGCTGCCTTCCTTTGAAAGTATGCAAGTCTCAGCTCAACTACTCTCCGGAAGCAGTATCATCATTATATTATTGGGTGGTTAAAACAGATGGGATAATGTTATTGATTTGGCGATATGGAAAACAATCTAGTCAAAATGCAGCAGCATGCATCCCATGACTATAATGCAAGAGTGAAATGCTAAATTCACCTCACACACACGCACACACACACACTCACTCACACAAAACCCCTCATAAAGTCTTGAAATTGTTTGTCCTTCACAGGATTGTGCATGTAGTGTTTATATGATTTTAATAGTCTGGTATCTTACTCATCCCAAAGATGGTTTTAATTAGAGGGGGAAATATATAGAATAAGAGGCTACATTTCATTATTTGTAAAACTTTGGACTGTGTGGCATTCCAGTGCCACCGTCCCCCCCCCCCCCCCCCCCCCCCCGATAAGGTGTATGTCCCAGTCTAGGATTAAAGTCTCACATGTGACTTGGGAATACCCCAGCAGCCCATCCAGAATATGGTAGGCTGATGTCCATCTTTAGGATCCTTAGCAGATGCAATCTTTGGAAATTGCTGGGGCCTCAGCAGTTCAATCAGGGACATTGAACATCCCCTGGTATTAAAACTATTATCAAGATACCCTTTGTTCACTGATAAGAGAATGCCAAAAGAATCTAAATTACAAACTAACTTGAGTGTAACACCAGCTCTCCGCGACAGGTCCACTTGACATCTCTGCCGGAGGAGGAGGACTCGGTACCCTTGACATCGCCAGTTTGGAGGATTTCAGACAGGATTCCACAGGTTAGTAAAAGAAAACTAGTTATGTAGTCTTCACCCTGGTTGAATAAAGGATGTAGGAGAGTTCATTTTTAAATGCAGCAATTCTGCTAAATTTCAAAGGAACAGCACAGTTCTGGAATCAGTTCTACAGATTTCTGAAAACTGCTTGCTCACTGGCTCCTCTTTGTATCCATGGATTCTGCAACCACATATTCAATCATCCATGGCTTGAAAATATTTTGTTTAAAAATCCAAAATATAAACCTTGATTTTGCCATTTCATACAAGGGACACAGCTTTATTACGTCTTGTATATAATGGAACTTAAGCATACATTGATTTTAGTATCCAAAGGAGCTCCTGGAACCAAACATCAGTGATAGCAAGGGCCCCACAGCATGTTATGCCAGGGTAACAGTTACCAGAAATGAAATATTTACAGGACTTGGCTGAATGTTCATAAGGCATGGATAAATCCAGTATCTAAGCATCTGAGATTTTCCAAACCCTGTAATCTTACTATGCATATTCTAATGCTTATTTCTAAACAAATAGGGATACTACAAGTTGAGTATCCCTTACCTGGAATTCCTAAATCCAAAATATCTCAAAATTCAAAATTGTCCACATGAGTGGCTGAGATAGTGACACATTTGTTCCTGATGCTTTAATAATTTTGTTTCATGCACAAAATTATTAAAAAACACTATGCATAAAGCTACCTTCAGGCTGTAAGATAGTAGTGACACCTTTGCTTTCTGATAGTTCAGTGTACACAATTTTTCTTTCATGCAAAAAATTATTTTAAAATGTTGTGTATAAAATTATCTTCAGACTATGTATTTAAGGTGTATATGAAACATGGGCCCAGAACACACAGGGCAAAAGAAGTGGCTTGTGGCTGCATTGGGGGCACACCATTCATACATCCTACTGTATATACTCATGTATAAGTCTAGAAATTTAGGTCGAAAAATTGACTCAAAAAACTTGAGTCGACTTATCCATGAGTCAATGTAAGGACTGTATCTTAATTCTTATTTAAAAGAAGGAACCAGCTCCTGGTGAAAAGCAAGATTATAATATGTGAAGCACCGAGCCTCTCTATTCTCTCATCCATCCAGCCTTAAGAGTAAGCACAAAGAGCTATGTCTGCTGGAATTTTATAAGTTCTTTCACATTGTTTTGCTTTGCTTCATCCTTTAGATCCTTTGCTATATGTCCCTAAGTTTTACCCTTGACTTATCCACGGGTCATAGCAAAATCCATAATTTAGGCCCGAAAACTTGCCCTTGACTTATACATGAGGTCAACTTATAGTCAAGTATATACAGTATATATATTCTTTAGACTGGAGCAAAAAGAAGCTGGGGCAGTGGCAGCAACCTTCTATCAGAGTGAGGTGTGTGGTCACAATTGCAGGCTCTGGCTGCTCCTTTCCAGCCATCTGTTTCACCCCCTAGATGAATTTCATATTTAGACTTGTGTCCTATCTCCAAGATACCTCATGTATGTATATACAAATATTCCAAAATCCCAAACACTTCTGATCCCAAGCATTTCAGATAAAGGAGACTCAAGCTGTACTTAAACTGCAGTGGAAAAGAAATGTATTACAACACTAACTATTCAACCCAGTACCATCAATGTAGGTCATTGTGATTCCCAATTTGCCACTACGGAACGGAGACTGGAGAGATGGAGATTTAACAAAGGTCATAAGTCCATGGCAGATATGGGATCTGAATCCAAGTCAGTCCTGTAGTTACTTATAAACTGCTGTCAACTCATGCAATATAAATGCAGCTGCTGAAGAGTGCTCAAGAGTAGAAACATGAACTTGGTGGAAAACATACACACAGGTAAGTGCTTACAACAGAGTGGACTGAAAACTAAACCAAGAAATCTTCCTGAAGCTGGCACACTTAAGATGGGTTGAACTGTAACTCTTGCAACTGCCTGTGTGGTGATAAGCACTGGAGTCCTACACATCATGAGGGCACCAAATTGGGGGAAGTTTAACCTAGAAATTGCCTAGAGGTGGATCTGAAGCCTGTCTCAATTTTGTGCATATACTGCAGCGGCAATAGCTTTATTACACACCCTAGTCTCGTTTTTATTAAATACAGGATGGAATTTTGCATTGGCATCATGAATAAAGCTTAGGCCTAAATGACCCAACAGCAGCTTCAGCATCAGAACTTGAGCCTAATCAATCACCAGTGACAGCCCAATACATTGCTATTAATGGGGGAAAGAGGCACAGTTGTCTGGGGCAGATGAGCTGCAATCCTAGGATGCTTCCACTGTACAACCAGAATACACTTAGCTAACACTCCAGCTTGCCACTGAACAACCTAAATCAGCCAGAATGTAAGACTTTCCTTACTCCCTGCTCCTATTATGATGCCACATATTTGGTAGCACTGTAAATTGAAAGAGTATTAGCTCTTCAGAAGACAACTGAGTTTGACATGCTGTATCAGGAGCACAAATAGTTTCCAACTGTCCAAATATTATTAAATAGTACCATCATCATATGCATCCTACAGAATGAACTAAGCAAAAGAAAGAGAAACCTGCCCCAAGGAGTTTACAGGCTGAATTTCATCATGGGGGTTGAGAAGAAACAGATGGATGTTTGGAAGGAAGGAAGGATAATTAGTTAAGGCTGCTACAGTGTACTGAGATAGAAATCAAGTCACAGAACCATAAAGATGGTCTTGTGAATAACAGAGGTGTGCTTACCCCACCTACATTGCACTTAGTCTTTCATTTTCTCTCTTAGCTCAACTCTGCACATGAATAGCATGGCTTTCTGTGGAAAGCAAGTTGCATATGGCATAGGAGAAACTGGCCATAGAATGGCTGGCCTTAGGACAACTGGTACTTTCCCCAGGCAAGCAGGTGAGTTACAAGAAGCACGTCTGAATTCTTCTGTCTTAGATTTGCTCCTGAAGCTTCAGTCAGCACCACCCACCCACCTCCTTGTGCACAGTCAGCTCAGATCAAAAGGGCTATGGGTCACTTTTGTGTATGCCAAAAGCTTTATATCCCTCCAGCCCAACACACACACAGCACAGCACAGCAGACATTATCATCATCATCTTACCATACTTGCAGAACTACGTACTGCCTACCCAGCCAAAGACACAGTCCTGGATCCTGGGGGAGCAACACACTTGCTTGCCATCCCCAATGACTCCCTAACATACTTGACTGCCAGCAGCTGGCAAAATGAATGCATCGAACAGCCTGTCAGAATCTGGTTTTAAAAAAAATAAACCAACAACAACAAAACTGCCATTAACAGCAGAAGTGTGAGAGATAAGCGAAGGAAAAAACAGATGTTCCCATAGAACTGCAATGGGGGGAGGGAGGAGAACAGAAGCACTGCTTTTGGAAAGCAACTTCAAACCCATCAGGCCTCCCTCATCAAAACTGACACATGAATTTCAGGCTTTCATTACCTTTTCCAATACAATTTTCAGATGCTTCCTACCAAGCATGGCTCCCAAGATATGAAGACATTCTTTATCCATTCTAAGTGGAAAAACTGACACAATCTCCTTAAGTAACAGATATACAACCATCACATGATATATGACATTTGTCTCCCCTTATACTTCTCAGCATCAAAAAGGATGACAATGGGATCAGTGCTACTGTTGAAATATCTTCAGCCTGAGGAAGTGTTTTGCAAAGGCAGCAATGTTGAGCCATTTGATAGTTTTTGTATCAACCTGGCAAGTTTTCAAATCTATTCCTTTTTGCATTAAACCAGAACACGGAACCAGTATATCCATTGACAAGTATTATTTCTCCATCAACTGCTAGGAGGTGTCACATAATACAAGACTTCTCATCTAGACATTTTATCCATTGCAACCTTGCACCCAATAGTCATGTGAAGAGGTTACATTGCTACTGCAAACTCTGGACCTGCATTCAGGGATACCAGTGATTAACCAGTCACTTCAGATCAAGTTAGAGAGCAAGACAATGATACAAGAGACCCAAGTTCAAATCCCTGTTTCCCGGATGGCTTTGAGTCTTATCATTTTCATACTATTTTAAAGGAAAGGAAACATCCAGGGGTAGCCGTGTTGGCCATATAGCAAATCCAATAACATCCAAACAATGATACTTTCATTGGGACAACCAACATGCACAATTTCACCAAATGCACTATTTTAAATGCACTATCTGAAAGGACTGTTGTGAGGATGACATAACACAACTAGGGACAGGACATGGGGAGAGAACTGTGCACATCACCCTGAAAACTCTGGTGAGCATACACCACGTGGACAGAAATCACGCTCAGAGAAGTAGTGTTTCCTGTCCGTTGTTGTCTATGTCACTTTTGCAACAGTGACATGGATTCTGGAAACCCAACGCATGCTAAAGGCACAGAATCTAAACAACCACTTCCTCAAGCTAGTAGCTAGGGCTGGGGTGTGAAATCTGTGGTTCTCCAGGTGTTAGTGAGCTATAACTTCATGATGGCCAGGGCTGGTGAGAGCTGGAGTACAACATCATCTCTGAAGCATCACAGCTTGCCCATCCCTGGGATATCATGTCTGTGATCAGTACAGGTCCAGTGGGAGAGATAGTCAACACCCACTTTCTCTCACGTTTCTAACCAATTACCTACTTAACCTGATAAAGAGCTACTGCTAATAAGGTTTGCCACCCCATCTGCTCCTTATGTTAGTCTGAGGTCAAAATCATTTGCCCATAAGTCTGATTTCATTACTGTGAGCTGCTATGAGAATATTATGGCTGGGGAAAGTGCTGTATAAATAATGGAGCATCCTTAAATAAAATATATACAGAGAAGTCACAAGGGGAAGCAGCCATCTCTTGAGGCCATTTTTTATTTTTATTAATATTAACAGCTTTCATAACCTGTATTTCAAAGCAATTATAGCCAAGATGTATTAACACCATTTTAAAACAACAGAATTAAATAAAGTCAAAATAATACAGTAAGGGTAGCAGAAAAAGTCCCAGGTTGTACACGTTCTTGAAGAGGGTCAATCATATACAGTCGGCCCTTCTTATACACGGATTTTTTATACACGGATTTAAGCATACACGGTTTGAAAATGTTCCAAAAAAGTATACATTTACCTTGATGTTCCATTTTTTATTAGGGACACCATTTTGCTATGTCATTATACTTAATGGGACTTGAGCATACACGGATTTTGTTATACACGGGGGATCTTGGAACCAAACCCCAGCGTATAACAAGGATCCACTGTACAGTTTTCTGAGGCACTGGAGCCATATCTAGTGCTTGCCAACCGGGTTTTAGGAGGTCCGCTGATCTCAAGGATCCAGTAGTTTCATGGGAGCATAAGCAACACCTGAGATATATGGTTTTGGACCAGATTAGAGCTTTAAAGCTCTATATCAGCACTTTAAAGAGAGCCCAGAAACAGACTGATAACCAATAAAATCAATTTAAGGGAAGTGTTGTGTGTCTATATCTTCACCTTACCTTAGCAGCCACATTTTGAACCAAAGGCAGTTTCCTAATTGTCTTTAATGAAACCCCAACTGCATTGCAGTAATTTAGCCTGCATATACCAAGCAAATGGATAACAGAGGCCTAATATGGTTTCTTCAGATAGGGCCACAGCTAGCAAACTAGCTGAAATTAGCAAAAGACACTCCTGAACACAGATGTTATTGGTATGTCTAAAGATAACACTAGGTTCAGATGTCTCCCAAGCTGCAAAGGGAGTGCAATCCCGTGCAAAACAGGTTGTATATCTCTAAAGATGGGCCACTGCAAAAACAATAAAAACAAACAAAAAATGGGGGAGGGGAACCACCACCCCTGCTCCCTGTATCATTGAATAAGAAATGGCCACAACCCCCAATTCATACAATTAGATTATTGTTCTCATTTTTATAACACCTCTGAAACAGGTTACAGACTCCATCTTACAGGCAGGAAACTGAGATGGGGTCTGAAGGCCCCAGATGGAGCCTCATGACAGGAATAGGGCTTGAGAGCAGGTCTCCCAAGTTAGATTTCACTGTCATTCATCCAGGACTGAACTCTTACATCACAGACAGCTTTAACTATAAAGCCTTGCTCCCCCCCTCATTTTGGCCCTCTCTCTAACCCACCCTTTTGCTCAAATCCCATCACTCACAAACAAATCTAGTGCCAAAGAGGGGGTTGGAGAAGTAAACCTATCAGAGAAGCTGATAAATTTTCTGTGTATGATGGATTAATAGATATAAGAGGAAAATATTTGCATAAAAATTAATCTTTTCAGTTGCTTACCTACACAGCCTGCATAAAAATAGCTTTGCTAAAAATGGGATGAAAGGGTGGTCGTCCCCCACTTCAATATGCAAAGAAAAGTTAGAAGTAACAAACAGAAGGTGTTAAAAATTCCATCATAAACAGACAAATCTGCACATACCATTCATGTCTGGCTTAAAGCAAGCTGATAAGAGTATTATCAACAGAGTTCTGAATCGTCAAGAGAAAATTAAATAGATTTTTCAAAAGGCAACAAAGCTTTCAGAAACACAGCAGATATTAAGATTAGCCTGGCACAGAGAGATTACCCGCCACGCTTCTTCTCCCTCTGAAAAGACAATTTCACACACTGCAATGCCAGGGCATCAAATTACTACTTGGAATGAGCCATTAATTTGATTCCTGCTGTGTAGGACTCTTTACAAGCGGCAGCATCCTAGCCTTTTACATATCCCTTTGACACCACCACACCAGTAGTGTGGAAGCTTTCAGTCAGTGGAAAGGAAAGGGAACTCTGTACAGGCTCAGAGGTACTTAATTTTAGTGCTACACAAGACATAGCCCTATTGGTTCAAGTCAACCACACTTTAAAGAAAAATCAGATCTGAATAACTCACATCTAAAAGAACATAAAAATAAAAGAGAGAGAAATGAAAGGAAAATTCTATGCTAAAAGGGAATCACCAGTGGATGCTCTGAAATTAGAAATATTCAGATACATTTTAATGTACTGTGTGAGGAAAAATGCAAACAGTGCTCGTTGGTATAGGAATGCAAGGCTCAGTTTGACAACACTTTAACTGCCATGGTTGATGTTTATGGAATTTGGGAAATTGTAGTTTTGTGAGACATTTATTCTGTCAGAGTGATCTGGTGCCACAACTAACTACAATTCCCAGAATTCCACAGGGGGCAGCCATAGCAGTTAAAGTGGTGTCAAACTGGATTATTTCTGCAGTGTGCATGCCACCTCAGAATCATTAAATCTGTTCCCTTTCCATTGTTCGAACCTTACAGCAGCAGAACAAAGTCTGGGAAGTATTGCCAGGAAAATTTTAAGGAGGGGGCAGTTTACTCAAAGCAAGTCTTCCAAGTCTTGGCACTACTTCCCACACAACCCCTGTCTCCTTCTCCCCATCCTAACAGCTATCATTTCTTGATGGCTTGGCTCCTACAATCACAACATCCAAATTCTTAATTGCTTCCAGTTTTAACTATGGCCAACTTGGATGTCTTTAAAATGAGATCAGACATATATTATCTCCAGTATCAGAGCTGTACATCTTTCAATACCAGCTGGATGGCTATGAAAGGGGATTAGAAAAATTCATGGAGACTATCAATGGCTATTGGTTATGTTGTGACTTCCAGTACCAGCTGAAGAACACAAACATTGGAGTGGTATTTTTCTCGTACCCTTCTTTGTGAGCTTTCCAGAGGCACCTGATGGCCACTGCGGGACAGAAAGTGTTGGACCAGGCAAGTAATAGAGCACAGTTCTGCTCTTATTATTAGGACTATGTTGCAGACACTTTATATGAGGAACGTACCACATGTGAGTAGCATGACAGCAAGCTGAACATAAATAGCAGGGAGTGTATTTATATGGGAAAAACACATCCCCACAAAGTGAGAGAGAAAAAATTAAGATGTAACTTATGCCAAGATTTCAGAAGCATTTGCCAACAGACCATAGGACCTCATTAGTAGGCACAAGGCACAGACTCCAATATTCAAGTCAATGCTGCAAGAAAAATATTTCCAAGTTCAAGGCATCAACCAACATCTGGCTGCTAGCAGTCTAGGCAAATGGAAATTTCCCATCCCAAACTGATGCCCTGCTATGTGGGTCGATAGCTCTCCTGGCCAACAGAATAATTCCCTATTTGTATGCTGGCTTTATGTGTGTTTGTTTTGTTTTGCTTTCTTTGCAAATTGACAGCTGGTCTCCTGTTAATAGTTCCAGCCCTGAACACAGATCATAGCCCTAGCACTGGCACAGATGCTCTCCACTGAATTCTTCCCTGCTGGTTCATTTCTCTTCTTTAAATACATGGTCACCTAGTGCAGTGCAGCCTAAATGTATTGCTGACGAACAGGACCTTGGAATATCAGTTTGGTTTTTATTTAATTAATTAATGTATGAATTACATAGCTTATCTGAAAGGCTCTGGTGTGGGACAGACCATCCAAATGTGCCGTGCTGGTCCCGATTTTAGTGTTAGGGACAGCATGGCAACCACATGGTCTCTAACCCTAGCATGGCGCAGCAGCGTAACAATGGCCACAGAAAATCTTATACAGCTGGCTAATATATGCCAGAAAATAAATGCATATCCTTGTTTTGTTATACAGGTTGAGTCTTCCTTACCTGGAATTCCAAAATTCAAAATATTCCAAAAACGAAACTTTTTTTAAATGGGTGGTTGTGAGAGTGACACCTTTGTTTTCTGATGCTTCAATGTCCACAAATTTTGTTAAAATATTATATTACCTTCAGGCAATGGGTATTAAGTGTACAAGAGACATAAATGAATTTTGCATCTAGACTTCGGTCCCATCTCCAAGATATCTCATTATATACTTATAAGCAAATACAGATATTCCAAAATCCAAAACAATCTGGGTCTGAAGCATTTTGGATAAGGAGACTCAACCTGTATTTGAATGCAGTTATATGCAGTCCTGGAGGAAATCTGTTCATGTAGAAAGAAGCAGAGTATACAATATTTGGTACACAGTATCATTTGATGATGCATCACAGAGATTGCAAGATTTAACAATAATGAGTGACTTCAATTATTCTTAAATTAGTTGGATAAATGTAATTTCAGATTATGAAAGAGACAAAATTTCTACATAGGAATATCTTTGCCTTAGTACAAAGTCAAGAAGCCAAGAAAAGGTGATAAGGTAAAAGAAAGCTGAATGGTATAAGTAAGCGGATCAGATCTCTGCAGAAAGCTTGGATGTTATTTAATGTGGCCCTAATCACAGGGGGGGAAAAGGCATAAAAAGGTTCAAAAAGATGTCAGTATGGTTAAATAAGAGAGCAGCCAGACAAAACAAAACTTACAGTAACTGAATTATTGCCCACATGAAGAATTAAAGAGTGTGCAACCTATGAAATCAAACAAATTATTAAAACTGGCAATTTCGGTGGGAAGGCCCTTATGTAGGGGGTGCTGGGCAAGACTACAACCAAAATGATTGTGAAACATTCTAGGTTTCAAAAGAAGCATTGCGCAGGTGCAGGATAACCCCATTTGTGTGAGTCACAGAGGTCACAAAGAAGAACAAGTTATTTAAGTATTGCAACAAGAGATGCAGAAAACCAGGCATAGTAGTAAAATGATTACATCTGAAGAACTGTGGAAAAGAGGTAGATGAGATGGACAGAAAATGTGTGTCCACAACTGCCCATGCACATACAGGTAGCTGGATCATAAAAATAACCTTGATTATTGTTATTTTGAACATGAAACTGGTGAAGATACAGAAATGATCAGGAGGATAAAGTGCACTCAGGTATTATTAGTTTAGAAGACAGATGACCAAAGAGCAACGTTAGAGAAACGTACAAAAACACTCCCTCTTGTAAGTCCAGACTTCTGGCTCATCCTGCAAAGTTGACTGATCATCCATTAACAATAAATGTCAAGGGCTATTTCATCCTGCTAGAATTCAGTGTCAAAAATGCACAGCTGGTTATCAGCCAAGATGGGTTTTTTTTTAAAAAAATATATATGAGGGTTTCAGTCCTAAAGGCCCTGGGAAAGAGTCCAAGGAGACATAAAATTGTGTGGGTCTCCTTCTCTCTAGTTCTGTTCTCAGAACCCACTTTCAATGAAGAATGGAAAATCAACTGCTATTGATCTTCCACTTTCAGAACTCTGATATCGTGTGAGGAAATGGGGGATAGTTTCATATACAGAAAGGTGAGTAGCTTATTTTATTTATTTGCTTGTTTGTTTACGGTATTTATACCCCACCCTTCAGCTCTAATGGCTCTCAAAGCGGCTTACAATTATTATTTTAATTAGATGGTTCCCTGCCCTCAGGCTTACAATCTAAAAAGACATGACACAAAAGGAGATAGCTTATGATAGTCCTGATGTTGTCTACTTTATTTCCTTCTCACCAGAAGCAATGGGAAAGAGCAGCAGAAAAGGGGGAAGGAGACAGCCAAATTAGGGAACCATAAAAAGTATCCTGCTCCCACTACTTTCTGACCTGTGGGTGCAAGCCTACCAGAGCACCCTTTCCAGGTGCTCATCAGATGTGCTGAACTGCAGCCTTATCATTCCCAGCCAGGGAACAGTTGGCAATGATGGGAATTGCAGTCCAGCACATCTGGAGGGTGCAATACTGGAAAGGGCTGAGATAGGAAGTGAATTTATCTACCACGTCATCTCCTTCCCCTATTCTACTCAGAGACACAGAGATCTATCAACAGCTATTAGACACAGATGCTAAAGGGAATGCTGATGTTCAAAAGAAATATGATTCTGACTGCCAGATGCTAAAGACTGAAAAATTGTGGTTTTCACTACCAGGACCAGTTTGTGAGCTTCTCAAAAGTATTTAGGTGCCACAGGTAGAAGCAAAATGTTTGGTCTTTGGTCTGATCTAACTCTGTTCTTATATGGGTGGAAGTAAGCAGCCAAGTATGTGCCTCTATCTTCCCATCAGAGCAGCAAAAGTTACTTGGGTTTTAATTTCTGAGCCCTGAGTATAAACAAGACAGCTTACACAGGCTCAGATAACACTGATTTTCTAGAGTTTGGGCAGAGTACCTCCTGTCTAACATCCTGAAGCCCTTTTTTATGACTCCTGAAAACCAACCACCACAAAACACAGCAGTTTTGTTCTACCAAAGACCTTCCATAAGCAAGAAGAGTAGGAATGGGAAGGGGAGCTATAAAGCTTTAGAGACAAGACTCTAAAGAGTAAACTGAGCACTAAAGTTAGAATAGTCCAATCCACTGTATTCCCCATCACCATGAATGGATGTGAGAGCTGGACAGTGAAAAAAGCGGATACAAAGAAAAACAACTGATTCGAAATGTGGTGCTGGAAGAAAGTGGTGAGAATACTGTGGAGAACCAAAAGACATAACAAATGGGTTCTTGAACAGACCAAGCCTGAAATCTCCCCGGAAGCCAAGATGATCAAACTGAGGCTGTTGTACTATGGTCATATCATGAGAAGACATAACTCATTAGAAAAGATAATAATGCAATGAAAAGTAGAAGGTTATAGAAAGATAGGAAGACCACATGTCAGATGGATGGATTCATTCAGGGAGCACATAGGACTGAGTTTGCAGGGCCTAAGCAGAGCAGTGGAGGATAAAGAATTTGGGGATGTCTCATCCACAGGGTCGCCATGAGTCTTGAGAACAGTTAACAATAAAACATTGGTTAGCCACAAAACATTAGGGAACAGAAATTTAGTTTAGAGACCAACTACAGAACACAGAAGGGCCACAGATATAAATAAAAGTTAAAGTCTAGGAAGCCTCACAGTCAGAATATTTGGCCTACCTTCCTCCTTTCCAGTGCTCATGGGACAGTTTTCACAAAGGCACCCAGGAGCTCAGGTTTCAAGACACTGCTGTCCGATTAAGGCACACTCAGAAAGACAATTACTTCCAGTGAGCAATCTCTTAAGGCTTTTACAGAGAATACTGTACTTTAATTGGTGTGGAAACAAGTTTGACAGTTATGCACAAAGGGCAGGTTATTCCACTTTAACTCTGAGCCAACTCCAGATTTCTCCAGACACCAAGGAGTAGTTTATATTTCAGAGAGCCAGCATACTGACAAAATATGGGATAAGGCAGCTTACACAGGAAGGTGGCAAGGCAGTTTGGCTTTCTACTTTCTTAACTCCTGTGGCTCAGCTTGTGAACATATACCTTCCTGTCTGTCCCCTTGTGCGCATGTTTTCTGGAAACAAACACTTGGTGTCCAAACTGCTCATCAAATGCTGGTCTCAAAGCCACTGTGTGTTCCAAGTCCTGTCCAAAATTCTCAATTTGCTCCCAGAGAGAAGATGCCAGCATCACTAAAAGGAAAATAACAAACTGACAGGCAAAAAACAATGAAGGGGTTTTTTTTGCCAGCACAGGGACATGCAGAGAAAGGAGGAGAACTCTCTTCTCTTGCAGTTCTTTATTATTTCAGTTTATATCCTTCCTTCTTGCATGTAACACCCCAGGCAGCTCCTGATAATAAAAACAGAATAAGATTTTTTAAGTGAACATTTTTTAAAAGAAGCCAATCAATACGATAGAAAGAGCAGACAAAACCAGTTCTCTAGACAGCACTCTCTGCTCCTGCATGTCTGAAATACCATCTTTCTTGAAAACTTGTGGCAACACAGCATCCGATTCCCAAATGGGCTGTTCAACATACTATTAAGGTGGAGCAGCAGCAGGATGAAGCAATGAAACAGGATTCATTTAACATATTACCGTTTCTCCTTTCAACTAACATAATTTATGAAAGAGCAGGGAAGGCTACATCAGTAGATTCTCATTAACTAAAATCTTCTCCTCACCTACCACTTGTGTTAAACTGGACAGCCTTCAGCCCCCACCCCAAAAAATCATCACTATTCACAAGCAGAAGCACAATTTTTCCAGTCAAGATTTTAATTCAGTCAACATACTCACATCCCCATTTCTAACCATTCAACACCGTTTAGAGACATAATTAAAATCATAATTAACAGCAGTGTAATCCATCAGTCCTTAAAAGATAATACAAATTATGGACTACCAAAAGCTCAAAACTTTTAAAAAGCCACCTGAATAGTCTAGGAATAAGAGGGACCTTGTTGATCCTCTCAGGCTGAGCGTATGTGACCTGCCCAAGGTCACCAAGTGCCAAGCAGGGATTTGAACCCTGATCTACAGAGTCACAATTCAACACTCAAACCACTATATCTTGGCAAAACCACCTCTGAGTATGCCTTACTTAAGAAACCCTATGAAATTAATGGTCACTATGAGTTAACCAGCGACATATAGGTGTATATATACACACACACACACACACACCCCAGAATGATTTGGTGAAACCCAGATTTTTCAGAACAAAGGAGACCTTTGGGCCCATACAGACAGGACAAAATAAAGCTGCTTCGGGTCACTTTGGAGGTATGCTGTTTAAATGATGTATGCGTCCTAAGAGGCCAAAAACTGTACCAAAACAGTGGTCAGTCCTTAAGACTGGAGCATAGCTTTGGCGTGGTTTCTGGTCTCTTAGGATGCATGCATCATTTAAACAGCATACCTCCAAAGTGATCCGAAGCAGCTTTATTTTGGCCTGTCTGTATGACCCCCCCTTTTTTTAAAGGTCTTATTTGGGCAACCCTGCCCTCCGAACCATAAAAAGGAACACTCCTGACAGGTAGAAAGGGCATTTTGCTGCAAGCCACACCAGATATATGAAAACTGCAGACAAAACACACACAGACATACACATATCCATAGAGAGAAAAATATTTTTTTTCTCCGTCCATTAGAAAGACTGAAAAATGATTTGGCACTATACCAGCATCTCTCAGTTATCAAAGCCTTGGGCAAAGAAGCTCCTTTCTACCAAATCGGTTTTTTAACATCAGTCCTGTCCCCTCTTTTGCTCTCTATCATCTGTGATCTTTAGCAGTGTCAGCATTGGGAGGATGGTGAAAGAAGACTGGAGAAACAGGAAAATGGAGAAAAGGGGAGGGCATGTATGCCTACTTCATCAGCTACTCCAACCAAGATTTTTAAAAAGCACAGGTCTGTATGTTTGGCCATCAAAATGAAAATTGTAAGTATGGAGGCTGGTGAGAGAAAAAGTCAGTCCTGGATCCTTTCTGGAAAAACACTTTCAAGTGCTCTCTAGAAGGTTCAAAATGTTTTTGTTAGTTAGGCAAGGCATTCCTGACATGATTTCTTCATTTCACATGTACCAATTTGCGAGTGTTGAATAAACATGTTGAACTGCTCTTTTTTGTGTTCTGAGAACCTATCCCTTTTCCTTCCATGTTATTTTTGCCTCTGGTACCAAATTTTCTGCTAAAGAAGTGACATCCAGCAATACATCAACTTCATTAAAAAATATGTTTATGTCAACACTTTGTACAGTACCATATAACTGCAGTTCTATATCTTGGTTTCTTTTTTCAGTTCTTCTTAAGAGAACGAGTGTTTCATGTCTGCGTGACAACATGAGACAAACATTTTCTTTATTTTCCTTCTTTTTTTATTTATGCCAGTTTATTTTGCCATAAACTCGCAAAACCAAAGAGGTTCCTTGTGGCTCCATTTAGAATAAAAAAATGTAAAAAATTTAAAAAGTTATTTTAAATTATTGCTTAGGTAAACTGTACTTTTAATATAGCAAATACAACAATTTTATGCTAAACTATGTTACAAATATCTTTTTTGTTCCTAAAGTAACAGTGGTTTTCAATTTTTGTTTGAAATGTTCTATTTTTTTACTGAAAAAATGGAAAATGGAGGGGTCCCCTCCACACCTGCAAAATTTTTTGGAAATTTTACATCTCTAAGTCTCACGTTCATGATTAAGTGAAGGCAAAATGATCCTGAAAGGAAAAAAGAGAATGAGAATGCTTTCAAAGTTAGCTCCCGATTTCACAGAATTGTAGAATCATAAGAGTTGGAAGAGGCCATAAGCGCCATCCAATCCAACTCCATGTCATGCAGGAATTCACAATCAAAGAACCCCCAACAGATGTCCATCCAGTCTCTGTTTAAAAACTTCCAAAGGAGGAAACTCCACAATACTCCAAGGGAATGTGTTTCACTGTTGAACAGCTCTTACTGTCAGGAGGTTCCTCCTAATGTTGAGATGGAATCTCTTCTCCTGTAGTTTGTATCCACTGTTCTGGGTCCTATTCTCTGGAGCAGCAGAAAACAAGCTTGCTCCATCCTCAATATGACATCCCTTCAAATATTTAAACAGGGCTATCATATCACCTCTTAATGTTCTCTTTTCCAGGATAAACATGCCCAACTACCTAAGTTGCTCCTCACAAGGAATGTTTCCCAGACCCTTCACTATTTTGGTCACTCTCCTCTGGACATGCTCCAGCTTGTCAACATTTTTTTTTTAACTGTGGTGGCCAGAACTGGACTCAGTGCTCCAGATTAAGCCTGACAAAAGCAGAATAGAGTCCCCCAATCTAGACTCTATACTTCTATTGATGCAGCCTAGAACTGCACTGGCTTTTTAAGCTGCCACATCACACTGTTGATTCATGTTTAACTTGTGGCCTACTAGGACTCCTAGATCCCTTTCACATGTACTGTTGTCAAACCAGGTGTCCCTAGTCCTTATCTGTGCATTTCATTTTTCTGCCTAAGTGCAGTATCTTACATTTCTCTCTGGTGAAATCCATTTTATTTTTGTTCCTGCTTTCTAATCTATTAAGGTCATTTTTTGAATGTTGATCCTGTCCTCTGGTATAGTAGCTACCCCTCCTAATCCGGTGTCATCTGCAAATTTGATAAGCACATCCTTATCAAATTTAACTCAATTTCTAAACTGGGGGTAACTCAATTTCTAAACTGTGGTGCCAGAAGGAAAACTTCATGCCTTTATTAGCCAAACATTATTTGACAGTAAGAAGTGTAATGATACAAAATGTAAGAATTCGTTTCATATTTCTTGAATATCTTCAGAACACCTTATCTTCCTATGGGCTGAAGGCAAAGAATTACACACACAAAAAAAAATCTGCTCACCAGATGGATCAATTGGCTTATTTTTTCCACAAATTACAGTCCCCTTCACAAAAAAACACAATTGGTTTAGAAACATGAAAGGACTTGCAAGTGTCCCCAGATGATCCAAATACCCTACCTAGAAACACAATCTAATTTCTCAGTACAGTACTGTATCTTTCTTAAAGTGTGATGTTCTGAATTGGACAAAGTAATCTAGGTGAAGATCAGAGATGAATCATTACTCCTTCACAATTGACCAACATAGTTCTTGTGATGCAACTTGATTGTATTAGTCTTTTTGATGAACATTCTCCAGACATGGTCCATGAACAAACTGCAGACTCATCTAAGAGCATGACTGCCTAGCAGCATTGCCTGAGCCATATACCTACCAATACTCTCATTACAATGTTTGGCTACTTCCTCTAGTTTACCCTCCTTCAGTTTCCTATGTTGTTGTTGTGTGCCTTCAAGTCATTTCCAACTTATGGCAAGCCTAAGGCCATACTGGTTTTTTCTAGACAAGATTTGTTTAGATGAGGTTTGTCAATGACTTCCCCTGAGACTGAGAGCATGTGAGTTGCCGAAGGTCACCCACTGAGTTTCATGGCCACGCTGGTAATCGAATCCAGGTCTACAGAGTTGTAGTCCAACACTCAAACCACTATATAACCACTACACTATGCTGGCATCCTATACAGCCCCTTTTAAACTGGAACTCATCAGAATACTGTTGGCCCTCAGTATCCACAGACTTGTCATCTACGAATTTGAGCATGCAGTCACACTGCCGTTAGGAACAATAAGTCTTCACTTGAAGTCCCATTATCCCTAATGGTGGCATGGCCGCATGCATGCGCTGCCACTGGGGACAATGGGGTTTGTCCCTAAAGGTAGTGCAGCCACATGCACGTGCCGCCATTGAAGTCCCATTGTTCCTGACGGTGGCATAGCCGCACACATGCACTGCTTTGGGGACAACAGAACTTGAGCATCTGTGGATTTTGGTATCCATGAGGGGGTCTGGCTGTCCTACTTATACAGCTCAGCCTTCCATTTTTCTTGCTTACCGAAATGGTTATGTATTGTGTTCAGGTTTCTTTCCAAAAAGTCTTCTTTTAATAATAATAATTTATTTTCCACCTTTTCCCAGGGGAATCAAGGCAGATTTGAACAGAAGTACTGTATAACAATAAAATATCATAAAAATACAAATTTGCGCTAAAACAGTTCCACATCCCAACACCCAAACATAAAACATAAGCCGAAAAGCAGTAAAATAGAAATTAAACAACAAATGGATTAAAATTAGATTAAATTAAATTGTCTCTTCCACTTGTAACTATCAAGCAGGGAAGTCAAAACTTTATTGAATCCCTCCCATGCGTACCTATCCTTTTCTTCCAATTGTACAGCTCCTCCCTTCCTGTTTAGTTTGCTTCCTACATGCCAATTATGAATCTTATGGCACCCATTTAATAGTGCCTATTAAGTCCTAGTTGCCTCTCCATGTTAAGATTTCAAGTTGTCTTGTTTATTTTCCAGACAGTGCACATTGGTAGGGTCAAGAGTAAGGAAACTAATGCCCTCGAAATGTTCTGAATGGGATTTCAATCAGCCTCAGGCAGCATTGGACAAGAATGATTGAAGTTAAAATATCTGGAAGATGTCAGGTTTTCTATACTTGATACAGACACCTCAGAAACCATGTATTGCATACTCCAACTGCTTCCTTACTCGAGATAAAAAACAGAATATTACATTAGCGCTTTACAGTTTCAAATTCATTCTGTTACGTTAGGAATTTCATGTATTATATCTATTTAGTTCTGACTGGCATAAAGTCATTACGTTTGGTGTTTAAACAGTACAACCAACCATCTGTACCCATGGATTCTTTATCTATGGATTCAACCATCCACAGCTTGAAAATATTCTAAAAAAGAATAAATTCCAAAAAGCAAAGTTTGATTTTGCCATTTCATATAGTGGACACTATTTTACTATGCCATATGCATCCATGAATCTTAGCATCCTGGAATCAAATCACAGTGTATACGAAGGGCTCACTGTACAATGTATGGAGAAAGGATTTTAGTATTTTTATTTTCTGTTACAGATCAAAGCTACAAAGTTCTGGGCTGTAAGGAATCAATTTGGTTCTGCGAGTTCTTTAAGAGAAGGCATACAATAAAAACCAAAATAGAAGAAGTTATGAATCATAGTAAGACAGAAAATTTACTTCATCTCTAGTTCTCCTTTGTATCAAGTAGAGTCAAAGCATTAATTCCCATGGAAAGATGATAGAAGAGAAAACCAAGAACAGGAATTGCAATGATATGATCCTGTACATTGTCTTATATTTTTTAAAAAGGCTTCCTTTTACATAATTTTTACAAATAATTTTGGGGGAGTAAGCAAATATATGAACACCTAGTCTTAAACATTTTATTAGTTTAGAACAAAATACTCCATAGTCAATTGTTTTTAAATTCTTTTAACAATTTCCCATTTTTCCTAAGAAAAATGTTTTTGAGGGAGGGAACTGGAAAAAATGGGATTTCCCTTTAAATTTTTGTGTTTTCCCTCCCCCAGGTCTTCACATCTCTATCCCTTACATCTAAGTGAATATCTACCCTACTGACCTGCTTTCATTCACACTACTATCCCCATGCTATCATCTGATTGAATTGTTCTCTCCCATGAGATTAGTTTATGCACCCTCCCCCAGATCAGGTTTGTAAAACACCTGCCAAAAACATTATTTCCAGTTCTCATGAGATATAACCTATCTCCATCAGAAGATTTATCTTGTGGACGCACAGACCCTTTGTCCAAGAACCCAGCTTTCCCCCATGCTGTGTAGCCAGCCAGCATGGCATAGTGGTTTGAGCACTGGACTACAACTCTGGAGACCCGTTTGATTCTCACTCAGCCATGAAACTCACTGGGTGATCTAAGGCCAGCCACATGCTCTCAGCGTCAGGCAATGACACACCTCATCTGAACAAATCTTGCCAAGAAATTCCCATGATAAGTTTGCCTTGGTATCACCATAAGTTAGAAACCACTTTGAAGACACACAACACACATACATCTATGTCACCAGTCATTGTTCTAGTAATCTTTTATCCCCAGCTGTGACCTTCAATAGGAAGGAATGACAAGAACATCACCTGCCAACCCCACTGACAGGCTTTCATCTAACAAGCCACAGTCTCACAGTCAATGGGATGAAATCTGTGTCCGGCAGTACCATTTGCTCCCATTTAAATCAAGAGGAAGGGATGATTGTCAGTGGGTTTGATGAATCTTGTCAAACTCTCCATCACATCCTGAATACCCACATAGGGAGACAATGCACCTTCCTTGACAACTCCTCAGGCCACAACACACTGCCTCTGCCCCACTCGGTAGCAAGCCACTAAACACCATCACACTCACATGTTCCCTTCTCTTCAACAGGGCCATAAAATTCCTTCCATTCAGAGAACACTTTCTATCCTCTTTCATGCTTTGTGGAATCTGGGGCAGCTGTTCTTATTCCAGTGTTGCAGAATCACTGTTGTGGGCCCAACTTACTCCACAACGGACGTAGGAAGGTCTTGAAAACCATTCCATAGCTTCAAAGACACAATTCTCCACAAATTTCTTGCTCCTGTGTGTACCATTCATGTCACCTCCAGTGCCTGGCTTTTGTCTTTTTCCTTACAAAGTGCTTGTTCTTCTTGTCCTTCCAGAAGCACCTACTGCTCCTTGCCTATTTACTTTCCCCAAGAAGCCAAAGCATAAATAGGCATGTCATGAGCCTTTGTACCTTCTTCCAGCAAGATACAGCTTGTCCTTGCTGCAAGTTTAGTGCTGTACATCCTCAGCAGGGGGAAATAAAAACAGTACAGAACTTGAAGAATGCCAGAACAGTTTCCTGACTTTCCCAGACCTGTCCTCAAACCTCTGTTATACATGCCTATGAAAAGCTGTCTGCTGTTCCTATTGGATCATGAGCTTCATACTTACAGAACTATGCAGTTGTTCACTCCAACTCATTCATTCACTCCTTCAAGCAGCAAAAGTCTAGGACCATGTCCCAGAGAAAATAACAGCAGGCCCCCAGACCTCTTGCACTGCTCCCATGCATAAGCCACTTGCTGCTCCTGTTTGTTTGATGTCAACTGATATTGCTCACTCTATCCCACCTATACTTTGAGAGAGGTCTCATAAGCCTTGTTTGCATCGTCTCCAGTGGAAGCCGTTAGACTGGTGGATATAAGGAGCAGGCATGGAACCTTTTAAGCTGCTCCTCCACTTTTATAGAATTTTATCATGACTGAAATGTGTATGTCTCCATCAATTGAGACCTTCAAACAAGCTCTAGAGTATCACTTATTTAAGAGGATTTCTGTTAGACATTAAATCTTGCAATTTTACATTATTTTTACATTGCCTTATTTAAAGTTATTGCTCCATGTTGTTACTGCTGACTTTTACTTTCAGTCAATCACTTCAAAAGGTATTTTATTATGTATCACAATAATTACATATGGCTTTGTACTTCAATGAAGTATTATAATTTATGGAAACCACCTGATGAAGCCATGACCTTAAATGGCAACTTAGATACTGTATCTCTAAAATAAACAATATCCATATTTTAAGTTTTTTCAATGCCTCCTTTCCAACTTTGTTAATAAAATCAATAACTAACAGATTACACCTCAATCCATGTAGCAGAAAATAAATGCTGACACAGTAGCTATAGATGAAAAGAAGGCACTTAGATACATCTTAAAATGACAACTTTCACGTATTAACGGAGGCTACTCTTCTGTGCTGATCTTCCAAACTAAGAGCCCAAAACTACAGACATGTCCAACAAAGAATAAAATCCTTATGCTTTCCTCAGTAAATCAGGAAGAGTGCAGGAAGAAGACTTTGTTGATTATTTCCTGCTACTCAAGTTATTTAAAACAATTGTGTATTGTTAGTTTTGTACATCTCCAGCAACTGCCCCTGAAGTTCCTCTTGTGTTTACATTGGTTATTCAAAGGCAGTAGTTTTTCAATAGGCTTTCCTTTAAACATGGCAAAGGCTTCCTCTTTCTAGAATATCCTCTTATGGCAACCGTCAGAAGTTGGGGAGGGGCTGGATTTGTTCCTTGTATTTTGATTTTTTGCATAGAAGCAAACACACATATATTCAAATATGTCCCTTTATGAAAGAAGTAACAGTGCCTGGAAAAGATAATCTCAAAAGGACTGAGAAAGTGTCCTGCTTTACTAGAAGACAGCAATGCAAATGTGCCCCAAAATCCTATTTTCCTGCATTCCCAAGCTCAATTAAATAGTAGGCAACCAGTTAGAAAAGTAAAACTTCCTGATAGTGTACTCAGACTATAGAAAAGTACATTGCCTTCTGCAGCAAACCCACTGTACTAGCTGTGCAGAAAACCAGGGATAGGAGAAGGTGAAAAGAAGAGAGGGGCTGTAGGGAGAGAAACATTTTCCCCTTTCCATGGCTACAGAAGAAGATACACAGTCTTCGTTTCATCAGTTTGGGTCAACATATCTGCATTTTCAACATGGGTACAATGGAATTCTCTGCTGAAGCCATCTGTACCATTTGCTCCACTGCAAAGGTTTGCCAAAGTTCAAGTCAGACTATGCTTGACTTGAGAGTCCCATGTTCATTTCTGATGCAGGAAACTTGCAACTCCTCCAGCACCATTTTCACACCCAGGATATGATATATCTCATTGTTCTCTGTGCAGCAGCGCAGAAAATAAAATGATGCTGCATCGTTCAAATAGTAATTACAACTGGCTACAGTTTCCATATAAATCTAGCTTTTTAGATTAAGCTTTTAAAATGGAGCAGAAACAAATAAACAAGTCCTGATACCTAGTGTGTGCTGTCAGCTGGGGCCACAGATCAAGAGAGAGAAAAGGATCAGGGAGCCACCCAAATCAACAGAGTAATAATCTGTACCACAAAATCTTTAATAAAAGAGATAGGTGTTAGGAAAACGAAAAAGCACACACAAAAATGAGACACCCCTTAAACCATGTATAATGGGAAGGTGCAAAGAGACTAATATGAAACAGACAATAGACTCAGCGAGGCAAAAATCAAAGGATTAGGACTATAATTAGGGGAAAGATGCACACAGCTAAATAGGACAAGAAGTCTGAATGTAAAGCCACAAAAGGAGCCAGGGAGAAAGCACTGGACTGTTTGTAATGAAGATTACTTAACCTGCCAGAAAGGAAAATTGTCATTAGTGCTCTTCTTTAATATTATCAGAACTATGTCATTCAGTATAGAGCCATTGCTACAAAAGAATGTGGCAAGCATGTAAACACACACAAAAAGGAAAGGAAGGCTAAAATGGTAGATGGACATAAGCTATCAGTACGGAAGACAAATAAATGGGTTTTTGAACAGATCAAGCCTGAACTCTCCCTGGAAGCGAAGGTGATCAAATTAAAGCCTTCATACTTTGGCCACATAATGAAAAGGCTTGACTTATTAGAAAAGACAATAATGCTAGGAAAGGTACAAGGCAGTAGAAAGAGAGGAAAACTATACATCATATGGCTAAACTTGATAAGGTAGTTTATGGGCCTGAACCTACAAGACCTGAGCAGAGAGGTTGAGAATAGGGGGTCTTTTAGATATCCCCATTCATAGAGTTGCCATGAAGGCAGTTAACAACAACATGGAAGCAGCAATTGCATAGGAGGAATGCTTTTGGCTGCTCTGGGCTGGTAGTGGGCATATAATGGTGAAATAACTTGCCCCTCTTAGGGCAGCAAGGAATGAAATCCAGCCAGGGAAAGAAAAGGAAGAAAAACTGACAGATGGAAGGTAACGGCAATGAGTCAACATGAAATACCCAAATCATTTTCACAATCCATGGAAACAATTTTCAGAGAGGCAATGTGTCACCCTGGGGCCACAAAAACCCAAAACGTCTTGTGGTGCTTAAGGACAGACTTAGTTTCACAGGTGTGACAAGATTTAATTTTCCCACCTCAAAATTCATGTGTTGATGCTGGGTCCCTTAAATCAAAGCAGAAAGTAGCAGAGGAAAGGCATAATTTCTTCAAGGCACAAACCATTTTTTAAAAAGAACTCTTTCCATAGCCTTTTACCACACATGTATGCTTTTGGCTAACTGAAATTACATTTAAATAATACGCCTTATCTTAAAAAGGGCAGAGCTTAATATACATGTTATATTTAACATTTATGGTATACAGGAATCTTTACAGAAACACAGAGACTGTTTACCACGTTCATCTTATTACATCAGTTAGAAATCTGAAGATGTTCTTTTAAATTAAACATTAGGACAACCTAAGAAGAGCCAGTAAAAGGAAGCACAATATAAGCAACAAGTGCTTCAGTATCAGAAACGCAGATCCAAAGCTAGAAATGGGCAAGACCACAATGAATGCAAGGATATTTCCTCTAGCAGTGGCTCTCATATGAATTACGCCACGGAGGTAACAGAGTAGACAGTCCACACTTCAGATGGGCATGCAGGACTGCAAGATCAGAGGTAGCGGAAAATCATTCATTTGTGCCTAGAAGATCCATAGGTGCAAGATATTATCCAGTTCAGTTTAAAAAGTTACAATCGTTCCAGCCTAAGAACCCTATAGTATAAAGATCTATAAAAGCATTTCTTCAATAGTTGTATGTTTCATTTGTCAGCTGGGGCTCAGAGTAGAATAAGTTCAAAGCCTGATAATTTCCCAGGAAACACTGTTTTTAGACATGATGTTTATCATGACTGGTTTTCAGGTTTTCTTGGGATTTACAAGGATAATGCAGTTGTGCTGGGATCCTGTCTGCCTTCTCTACCTATTTGACTGTTCATAACTAAGTCTGTGCATTTTTCTAGTTTAATTATCAGACAATTAATTGTCTGTTTGCATCCAAACACCATTAGATGAAAACATGGCAGATGAAGAGGGCAAGTAGGAAGCTCATTTCCAAACTCTGAGCACTGTATTACCACTGCATAGTGAGTGGTGTTGAAGACAGAGGTTCAAAACACACTGCAGAAATAATCTAGTTTGAGACTGCTTTAACTGCCTGGCTTGGCTCAATAACAGGGAATCCTGGACATTAGTTTATTATGGTACCAGAGCTCTCTAACATAAAAGGCTAAATGTCTCACAAAACTACAGTTCCTAGAATACCCTAGCATTGAGGCAGGGCAGTTAAAGCAGTCTCAGAATGGATTATTCCTATAGTGTGTTTTGGTCCAGAGAATCAGTTTTTAGGGAAGAAATGGATGGGGGAGATGCTTAAATGTTCTCTCACCTGTCTATTTTCTTATGGAATTATCCGTGCAGATAAGACTGCAGATACCATGTTTCTTTGCAAACATGGATCTGGAGGATTGGCTGCAAGAAAGTGATACTAGAAGAGGGCATGAGAAAGGTAAAGTTTACCAACTCCCATCTGCTGCTACTTCTCTGCTAACGACTATTTTCCAAAACCTATTTACAACAGAGAAATAGTACCAGCTGAATTGAAGCAAGAATTTGCCATAAACAGGTAGTTCAGTGCAGGAGGGCCAGACCTGAAGTTCCTCCAGCTTTGATAATTTTCCCCCCAGTTAACAAGCCCGCCTGGGAAAGAGTTTATCCTAACGGATGTTTACATCCCCAGCTGGGAATTCCAATGTCTCACTTGTACCATCTTCCAGAATTCTTGCAAGGCTTCTGTTTTCCAGCTCTTTTCCAAAGCCACTTGATCATGTTACCTTTTTTCTTGAATTCAGCATAATATCTCCCCAATGCACATCTAGTACTCACTGATTGACACAGGGCTTTCCTCCTTGAGCCATGCATATACACATATTTCGCTGTGAAACTAGATTGTTTTACTGATTAACTCTCTGAATGTTACAAATAGCTCAAGTGATATTTCCACTTGTCTACCTGTAGAGTAGCTATGTCCTCCTATTACTACTACTGAACACAACCAACTCAGAATCAGACTCAGGGTAGGAATCAAATTGAGTCCCAAATCACAGAATCCGTCAGCACTGGTTACACAGACTGGAGCTTCTGGGAGTTGAATTTCAACAACATTTGAGGATGTTAACAAAATCACAGTTGGTAACTACTGGACTTTTATGAAAACTACAGTGGTTTTGATAAATTAATAGGGTTCCTGCTGAAAGCATATACTGTCGCCCCTCCGTTTACACGGGGATCCATTCCGGACCGCATCCACCCACGAAAATGGAAACTCGCATATATTCAAGCCCCACTGGCTTGAATTCGCATATAATCAAGCCCCATTCATCAGTGCACATTTTAGCCATTGAAGCTTGCCCCTCCATGAATAATTGAGACCACGGACTTCAAGTCTGCGAAAACGGAGGGGCAACTGTAATTTATTCTGTGTTAGACAAACACCAATAGAAAGCCAACATTATAGGTGAACAGATCAGAATAAGGTTAGAGGTTGCCCCCAAACAAGCTGAGTCTCCCTTATCCAAAATGCTTGGGACCAGAAGTATTCAGAATTTTATTTTATTTTTGGGGGGGAGGGATTTTGGAATATTTGCATTTACATAATAAGATGTCTTGGAGATGGGACACAGGTCAAAACATGAGTTTCCACTTATGTTTCATTTACACCTTTTTAATATAGCCTGCAGGTAATTTTATACGGTATATAATCTTTTTAACAATTTTGTGCTTGAAACAAAGTTTGTGTACACTGAACCATCAGAAAGTAAAGGTGTCACTATCTCAGCCATCCATGTGGATAATTTTGGAATCTGAACTATTCCAAATAAGGGATACTCAATCTGTATACTAAAACAGGGGATTAACAGAGGACAAGGGTTGGTAAAACAGAAAAAACAAGGTAGCTAGAGCTTTAGAAGAACAAAAATGAAGAATGATGAGCCACAAAGTACACAGATCTGAAAGAAAAGGACAGCATAATCAATGTAGGCAGAGAACAATGCATCTAGTAGAGCATACTGAACTTGCTGGTGAAAAAGAAACATAGTTAGAAGGAATGCCAGTAAAGAGGCAGTTGAATATACTGGTTCTATTTTAAATGTTGATACCTGTTACAGGGCCTGCACAATGGGGCAAGTTAATTTAAATTAAATAATATTTGTTCTGGCTGGCTGAACTAACTGGTCCCTTTGGAGGAACTAACTACTTTGCCTCCACAGTACAAAAGCACTTGAAAGCACAGAGTGGTAAAGTTATGACAATTAAGGGAGAACTAAATGGGCTTTTATCACTTTCTATATTATAGCAGCAGGCAGGCAAAACTGGGTTAAACTGACTTCAGATGGAAGCAAGTTATTTATCATAGATCTACCACCAAGCACTTGGGTAAATTGGCAGTAGTGTTAGATGCAAGTTTTCACGATGTGAAATATAATTCATATTGTAATATGTTGCATCAAATTCCTTCCCAAAGCTTTAGGGTGGAAAAGACTATAAACCTAAAGAAAAACAAACAAACATAAAGAAAGAATAAAAAAGAAAAAGAAACAAGAAAATAGGTTGCAAATACTGTGTTCTGCCACCCCTACCCCATGTACTGCTTTTAAAGTCTTATGAGCAGCAGGCATACGTAAACTTTCTAGGACAAGGATAGGCAGTTCTAAATGCAGCACAGAAAGCACAGAGAAAGCCTAGCACTATGGACTCTTAGTAAACAATGTTTAGCCTCTCTCAAACAGGCATGATACTAAGTTTTAAAAAGTTACATCTTTGGACCATAAGTCCCAGGATCTTAATTCTCAGAACAAAAAGTAATTTTCCACTCTCTGGGGATGACTCAAATACAGACATGCTTGTTGTTGTTGTTGTTGTTGTTGTTGTTGTTGTTTTAAGCAGCATTTCTCAACCATGGGAGCCAAATGTTTTGGACTTCAACTCCCAGAATCCCAAGCTAGCCTAATTAGAGACAAAAAAGGTTGAAGCTAAAATCTTCTGCAGAGTCAATATTGAGAAATGCTGCTTTAAAGAATGCCAAAGAATCCCAGCCTGCTCTATAATGGCCAATTCTCAATAAGTGCATCCACATGCTAAATTTCAAAGATTGTTGTGTTTTGGGGGGGGTTAGTGTAACCAGGCAGAATTAGATTAAAGAGAAAAAAATCTCTCTGGCTAGCAAGCAACTACCAATACCAGGGACTGCCAGTTTCTGAGAACCACCATTAACAGGTACATCGAACAAAAACAACCCTAATCAGAGAAAAGAAAAAGTATTCAACAGTGCCCAGCCTGCCTTCCTAGGCTGGTTAGAATTTTATAAATGTGAGTTTCTCTGCACCTAGGAAACATTTCTTGACACTGTGATCCATGGACACTAAACTGTATTTAGCTAGGCTTCTAATTATTAGAATGTGTGTGATGATATGCCATCTTTATTCAAGCAGCTTAAAGCAATTTAGATGGGAAGCACTCTCCCATCTATGCAATGTTTGGGCTGAGCTCTGCTTAGTTTTAATTATATAATAGCATAGTATGCCCTCAGGAAATTTTCTGGTCCCTTACTATGCATCATGTGAAAAGGCACCTACTTTTACATCAGAAATGATCCATATAAAGTGCATGGAACACTAAAATAGAACATGGAACACTAAAACAAAACAAAGAAAAACATGATCAAAGTCCCAATTCTCTTATTCTCTTATGAGTGTAGCAGGTCTGGACAAAATAAACTGCTGAACTTTTTGGTCCTTGCCTGCAATAGCCTTTTCCAAATTAGAAAATGAACGTTAGCACAGCCCAGGTGGGAAAAGAGTTAGGCAGACCTTCCTGGAAACAGATCTATAAATGTTTAAAACATGCAGTCACTCAAGACATTGCTTATGAGTCTAGCTAGGCCTGCTATGAAGGCAAAGTAGTGGTCAAAACTGACTATTCACAGCTCAAATACTTGTTTCTGGAGACAAACTAGAACACATAAAGGTGCAAAAGCAGGCAGAAGAAAAGAGAAGTGACACATGGACTGTACACAGGGACAAAGTGTGAGCATGTCTCCTCCTTGCAGTGCTTGACTTCTCACAACTTGCTGGCCACTCCTGCAACAAAAGGGTGAACTGCTTCTCCTGGAATCCCTTCATGAGAGGGAAATTATCTTTTAAATAGATGCCAGCCATCCCTCAATTGTTTGATGTAAATAATAATAATAATAATAATAATAATAATAATAATAATAATAATCAGTTTTTCAAAACCAAAAGTGGACTTCCAACCAGGCAACACACAAACTGGCCAGATGAAACATTATGTAAGGGTAGCTTGAAGGCTGGGAGAGAAAGGAAAATGTAATGCATAAACATAGTGCAAGAGAAAGTTAAACATATCTGGGGAAGCGTCTAGGCTGGGTAGGAATGACGTGAAATAATTAGCAAGTTCAGAAGGTAGACAAGCTTGCATCAGGTCTGGAAATACCACCTGTAACTTTCTGTAAAGGAATAGCCCTAAGAGTTAAAAGGACTGTAATTTAGCCTTCTTTTTCCATTTGACACCTTTCTTTCTTATTCTTTATTTTGTGGCCTCTGCAACCATGTCACGGTCAACTTGACAAGATCCCAACAGTTCATAAATATTTGAACTGAAATGTTTACTTAAGGAAAAAAAATTAAGCCCATTGACTCCTAAATTTAACTGCTGAATAGTAAGTCAACACTTAAATAAATCACCTGATTTCTAAGGATCTACTATAACTAGCAATGGGATTTGGGTCTTAAAGTGGATGAAACATATTCAAACAAATTCAAAGTTTTGTGTAGAATTTTTCTTGGGATATTCATCTTTATATTCTTACATGTACTTCTTCTACACTGTTTATATTTAAGGAGAAAGGGCACCAAAAATGGTTCAGATACTGGTTTTAGAACACTCAACAAACAGCGCATGATATGATGTAACTGTCCATGAACCTATCGACCATAAATCGACTTCGTGTATAAGTCAAAGGAAGGTTTTGGGGCCAAAATTATGGATAAGTCGAGGATAAAGTGCATGGTAAAACTTAGGGGCATAAACAACGGATCTAACGGATGAAGCAAAGGAAAACAATGCCCAAAAAAGTTACAAAATTCCAAGAGGCATGCTTGTGCTCACACTAAAGGCTGGATGGATGAGAGTAGATGAGGTCTGGTGCTTCCAGGACAGATTACACTCATGCCTTTTACCAGGGGATGGTTCCCTTTTCTTAATAAGAGCTAAGGTACAGTGCTACTTACATTGATAAGTCAACATAGGTTTTTCAGGTCAATTTTTTGACTAAAATTTCTAGACGTATATTTGAGTATATACAGTATCAGCCACTTTCTGTTGCAGTTACTATGGGACCACTAGTTTCACTATCACTAGCACCACCCCAGACTCATCTGCCTAATATTATACTGGCATTCATTTACTGTTACCAATTAATTTTATTAAACATTTATTTAAGAATTCCAAATTTTTCATAGAAAAAACTAATCACTGGAAAAGCTTCTCCCCCACATCACTGACATCAACATCAAAAGCTGTGCACAACTTGTGGTAACAATGCCATGAAAGGCAGCATAAGCTTTTAGACAGCAGGGCGCTAGCCTATCCATAGCCCAGTTTTATATAACAGCAACACTCTATTAGGTTTGTTCCAGAGGAGAAACAAAAGTAAAAGATGGCAAAGACAGAACCAGAACCCTAAATGCAATAGATCAGCAACTAGCATAGCGATAAGGAATACTACTATAATAACCTATGCAAAGAAATAGAAACTGACAACAAAGAAAGAACAGGAGACCTCTTCAACATGATCTGAAAAATCAAAGGGAAATGTAAACCAAGAGTAAGGCTGCTATACAACCAACAGAAGGACACACAGCATGACCAAGTAGAAATAAAAAGATGATGGAAACAATACACAAAAGAAATGTATAAGAAAGATTAAAGGATGACAGATTAATATACTGAAGAAGCATACGAACCTCCAATTTTAGAAAGTGAAGTTGAAGCAGTACTCAGAGCGCTATGGAAAAATAAATCACCAGGAACAGATGGCATATCAATATACTTGCTTCAATCAATAGAGATAGATTGAAAATATATTTCAATCCCCAGGAAAGGGGACAAAAGGGACTGTACCAACTACAGGACCATTGTATTAATTTCCCATGCATGCAAAGTGATGTTCAAAATTCTACAATAAAGACTTCTACCATACATGGAAAAAGAAATACTAGCTGTCCACGCTGGTTTCAGGAAACGAAGAGGCACTAGGGATCCTATTTCAAACAGTTGTTGGACAATGAAATGTACCAAAGAATTTCAAAAGAATATTAACCCGTGCTTTACAGACTATAGTAAAGCTTTCGATTGTATAGAGCACAATCTATGGGTATGTGGGCCGCTCTTAGAGAAATGGGTGTGCCACAGCATTTCATTGTCCTGATGTGTAACAGACTACTGTCAGAACAGAATATGAAGAAACGGTTTGGTTTGAAATTAGTACGGTGGTCAGAAAAGGCTGCCTTTTATCATCCTATCTGTTTAAGTTGTATGCTGAAAACATCATACAAAAAGCATTATTAATGCAGAGGTAGGAGGCGTGAAAACTGGAGGAAGAAATAACAATTTAAGAAGTGCAGATAACACCGTACTTCTAACAGAAAACACCAAAAACTTGGAACAATTGTCAAGGCAGAAAGTGCAAAAGCAGGTTTATAGTTGAAAGTTACAAGCAATAATAAATATAATCACCACAGAGGATGTACATAACTTTAAAGTCAACTGTGATTAAATGAATATGTCAACTGTGATTAAATTAATGTGTAACGGCAGCACAGTGTGTAATGTTTTCCCAAATATTACTACCCAGTTAAGTCCCTGGTGTAAACTGCAGCCAGGACTGAGCAAAGCAGGGCTGGGCAATTGCCTTGGAGCATGTGTAAATTTTGACCCAGACACTTCACAGGCTGCATCTCTCCACTGCAAGCACCTCCATTTTCCTGTGTACTCACTCCCTCTCAAAATGGCATTCAGCATGACACCACTCCCTACCAGCATTTTGAGAGGGACTACAGAGGCAAATGGAGGGACTAAAAATAGGGGGAGATTCTGGAGGATTATGTGAGTGTGGATGCTTTCTCATATTTTTCATATGTTCGTAGGAATATTATTTTTTTGTCTCTGACTTCCAGTAAAAATTGCCTGAAATTTTTGCCAAGGTATTTTTTTAAAAATTGGGTTAGGGGGCTTTGGGGGACTGATGAAAGAATCAGGGGTGTGGGCACATGCAGCCTATGCTTGTACTGCAGGCCACAAGGTTGTGAGTTCAATCCCAGGGGCTCCCAGGTCTAATCAGCCTTGCATCCTTCCATAGGTCACTAAAATGAGTACCCAGATTGTTGGAGGCAATTAGCTTATACATTATAAACCGCTTAGGGAGTGCTTAGTTCACTGATAAGCAGTAAGAGCATGTACTTACTATTGCTATGGGCCTTGCTCTGCCCACTCTTAGTCTAAAACCATTAAACTTAGCAGGGTCTCTTGTATTTTTTGTCACTGCTGTCAAATTGTGAGAGGTGAATTTATAATATAAAATCAATTAAAAATACTATGATCAAAAATATAATTAAAACTACCATGTAATTGTATTCAAAACATTATGACTAAAATACTGTAATATTAATCCATCTATAGAATTAGATGGGCAAGAAACAAAATGCTTAAGATCTTTCTGTGACAGTGATACTAAATATATAATACAAGAAGGCAGGCAGGCCTTCCGTTATTCTGGCTCTAATTACTCCAACAGACAATGGCAAAACCCACTCATTAAAGTAGTTTCTAACACAAAACTCTGCTCCTGTCATTTTTATACTGTTTGTAAAAGAGGAAGAAAAATATATGGCAGCATCTTTAAAACTAATTGGTTTTTATTTTTGGATATGCAAAGTGAATATAATTATATGCATACTGTATATGGCTAGTTGCTTGTATTTACCAGGAGATCCCAAAATTAATGCAAGTACTGACCTGTGCCCACAAAGCCAAAACACAGTTTTACAAATTCCTGACAAACAATAGAATCAACATCGATATTTTGGGCATTACTGGTTCAGTATGAAAAAAAATCTGAGCCAGGACACCTGAAAGAATGGATCTCAAACTGCAACACAAACCATCTGAAGGTGTGCATAACCTCTTTCTTTTGTGAACCCTTCCACAATGTTTTGGCCCAGCTGTGATCCAGATTTAACACCCAATCTACTAAGGTGCTTTTTGTCATGACAATACAGACAGAATCTTTCCTACATGATACCTCCTGGATTGTACAACTTTAGACTGAAGCTGGTGATTAAATGTTTGAATGCTCCATCCACACTCAAAACTAACATGTCTGAGAACAATTTCTAGTTCAGTCTTTTCCTGACAAGCATGTATGGAATGTGCAGGATGTATTTCAAGTGAGAGAGCATCGTAACCTTTTGGCTAAAGCTGCATCTGCACTTTGACACCACTTTAACTGCCACAGCTCAATGGGTCAATTCTGGGATTTGTGTTGTTGTGAGAAATTTAGCCTTCCCTGTCACTAAGCTCTGGTGCCACAACAAACTACAGATTCCAGGATTCCATAGGATGGAACCATGTAAATTAAAGCGGTATCAAACTGGATTAATTCTGCAGCGTGGCAGCAGCCTAAAGGTAATGTCAGTCCCACTTACAGTAGGCCCATTGAAATGAATGGGAACTGACATTGCCTGCTTACTGGACCTCCTGAGGAGGGTCCTCAGGACCTCCACAATTTGGGAGCAGCCACCAAAAAGGAGCTCTCTCATCTCTTCACCACAAGTCTGGGATTATGGAGGCACTGAGAGAAAGCATTCCCCACAGATTTCAGAGCATGGTCAAGCTCGTATAAGAAGATAGTTTTTCAAATAGTCTGGACTCAAACCATGTAGGGCTTTAAAATTCACAGCCAGCACTTTGAGTTCTGCCTGGAAATGGCTTGGTGACCCTCTGTTTCCACCTACAATTATACAACCCAGGGAAATGATGGTCCTGGAGGAGCTGAGGCCAGAAAACTTTCTGGAAGAGAGGCAGGAGATTCATGGCCACACTTTGCCCACCTCTGATTTGGGGTTTCTTTTTATCCCTCAACATCAAGGCCTGAAAGGAAATCACTTTGTTTCTACACTGGACTGTTTTGGCCTTTTTTAGTTTCTACTCCAAGAAACCACCAACTTGTTCTTCCCCCTCATTTTCTTTGAGTCTTTCTTCTCAGAAGGCCCCAAAAGAATTTCACACCTTCTAGGCCAATTGGTTTCACAGAAGAACACTTTGAATTATCCTTCCCTAGTTTAAATTCACCACTTCACAACCTAATTTTTTTTAAGAACATCTCTGCCTCATTAACGCTCCACAAAAGCAACCTACCACTTCTCAATAGCCATTATTTCAGACTTTAAGACAGTATTGCAAATGAACTTTACAAAAATAACTAGTGTCTCTGTTTTTTTACTAGCTCTCCTGCCTACACAAATCATCAGTGTTAATAATGTGTGCCTAAAAAGAAAACAAGGAGCAGTTCACAAAAGGTTCCTGCCTGAGCATGTAAAAGCCATTTATACTACAGCTGAGCGGCTCTTTAGAAGTCCTCCTTCAATCTCAAACTCTTTCCCTCGTCCTGCATGACAGATAATCAACAGGTCCCACTGTCTGCACTGGACAACCTACCCAGAAATCGCCACTCTACTGATAATTATAATATGATATGCCATACTACATCATCATCATCATCCATTAGTTTTATTTCCACTCTTACAAAACTTCACTCCAATTTTTCCTCTGCACTTATTCACTGCTAACATAAAACAGGGTGGACTGAGCTCTCTCCCCCAAATTATGCTGATTTCATTCCCTGTGTGCAAGAATATAACAATAAGATGTGCCAGGAGGTTTCACACTCACTCCCCAGTTGTGGAACTCTTCCCATAAGAAATGGAAAACCTTTGCTTTGACAAGTTACTATGGATAAGGAGGAATGCACTTTGAACAGAATCTGGGATGGTAGTTACAGTCCACATGGTTTTACATGTTATCTATTCTGGACTTTTAGACATTTGGTGGGTTAAAAAGCTTTTCTAAAAAAAGAAATATCTTGGTTGATCCTACAGTATATATTATAAAGCTGATTCAGTCCTGATTTCCAGCCCCTGAAGTTTAGTTATATTTGTTTAGGTAAGTTACACATATAACTCAAGAGAATAGCAGAGAAGGTATTTCTACATGTAAAAAAACAACAATGCTTTGTAGACACTTAATAGGTTGGCCAAAACCTGGATTTAGAAGTCTGGCCAGACATTAGCACTCTCATATGTTGAATAATAGTGGAACAGGAAGCCTTTCAGCAGCTACAGCTTGGCGTTCCATTGCAGTACAGCTGACAGGTCAAGAGCCATCTGCTAAAACTTCTTTCCTGTATCCAACACCCCATGAAGACAAGAGCAACATCAGACAATGATAAAGGCTTTACACTGTCTACCAATCAATCACTGGCCCCATACAGACAGGCCAAAATAAAGTTGCTTTGGGCCACTTTGGAGGTATGCTGTTTAAATGATGCATGCGTCCTAAGAGTCTGGAAGCCGTGCCAAAGCCATGCTCCAGTCCTCCAAAGTCGTCCAAAGCAGCTTTATTTTGGCCTGTCTGGATGGGGCCACTGACAAGAGAAATGTCAAATTAAAAATCTGTAAGCTGCTCTGAGAGCCCTTGTGGCTGAAGAGCGGGGTATAAATACTCTAATAAAATAAATAAAAGTGGGCCTCTGCTTACATTTCTAACCTGCCCTATCTCAAAGGCTCTGTGTTTCTCCCTATAAAGTGAAAGAAGGACCCTACATCCTATAAGTGAAGTGTGTAATGGAAAAGGCCTCAAGGAATATGGAGTCAGAAGGCATCCAAAGCCCATCCAGTGCAAAAATGTACATTTGCTGGAAGCCAATCTCCTTTGCATCACTTCACCAACAACTTCATGCCAATACTCTTTAACTAAGGGGAGTTCAATAGATTGAGAGTCTAGTGGTTTAGGCGTTCAATTATTGACTCTGAAGACCTGGGTTTGATTCATCGCTCAGCCAGGAACCCAACTGGGTGACCCTGGGCAAGCCATACACTCTCAGCCTCAGAGGATGGCAATGGCAAACCCCTACGAAGAAACTTGCCAAGAAACCCCCATGATAGGTTTTCCTTGTAAGCCGCCTTGGGTCCCTTCCTGGGAGAAAGGCTGTATAAAAATGAAATGAAATAGATAAATAAATAAAATACTGTCTATACTTGACTATAAGTCAACCTCATATATAAACCGAGGGCAGGCTTTGGAGCCAAAATTATGGATTCTGATATGCCCCGTGGATAAGTCAGGGGTAAAATTTAGGGACATGTAGCGAAAGATGTAAAGGATGAAGCAAAGGAAAACAATGCCAAAGAACTTAGAAAATCCCAGCAGACATAACTATTTGTACTCATACTAAAGGCTGGATGGATGACAGAGTAGAGGAGCTCCGCTCCGCTCTGGGCCCACAACAAACTCCAACTCCCAGAATTCCATAGCCTTGAGTCAGACAAGAGTTAAAGCAGTGCCAGACTGGGTTACCTCTCCAGTGTGGATGCAGCCTAGAAGGCACAACAACAACAAGGGCATACTAGATCTCTTCTGCCCTTTTAAAGGCTCAGCACCATCTTCTTCCCCAACTGTCCCTAAGGAAATCAGGCCTGCTTTCTGCTCCTAGGAAGGCAGAGCCAGGGCTCTTCTTACCTGTTGGCCCCAGTAAGTAACTTCTGCCACTTTCTTCACTCAACTGGAGGGAGCCAGTGGTCCAGAAGGTGGAAGTTTTATTAAAAACTGAATAAATATTTACTAAAAAGGCAACTTCTGCCCACCATTCCTGGCCCCCCTCTTCCTCCTCCCTTTTGAAAAGCAGCAGCCAGCAACACTCATGGCTCACTATTTGGCAGCATCTCTCCCTCTTGCAACGCTGCAGAGGATCACTATTCCGCAAGGCCCCTGCAACAACGTTATGCGCATGCGCCGCAAATAGAGGGGAGGTTAAAGAAAGCCAGGAAGCTGCAGGATGTGACTGTTCCTCTTTTCGTTCCTTCCTCTGCGCACGCGCAGAAGAGCAGCCTCCCACAAAAACTTGCGTGCCCCGGGCTTCACCTCCACCTCCCTCTTCCTTTCCATACACGGCGCCTGCGCGGGCTTTGAACCAACGCGCATGCGCCGTAGTTCCGAAGGAGGAAATCACACCACGGCGCATGCGCAGCTCCTATCCAAATGTGTTGGGTTTTTTGCTTCCCCTCTGGCCCCGCCCCTTCTCTCTGCGTCAGGGCCCTTGCAACCGACCGACCGTTGGCTTTTATGGGTCTCTCGCTCGTACTCTTTGTCTCCTGTTGCCCCTGCCGCTCAGTCTAGTCGTCACCCGTTCCGCCTCACCTGATCGCGATACGCGGTGGCTGCGGCCGTCCCCTTGTGGTCTCCTCATAGCGCCCTGACCTGACACATCCGGGACTTTCCCGTGACGTAGACGCGACGCTCCTTTCATTCATCAGTGGGAGGCGGTGAAGGGGAGGTGGCGGCGTCGCGCATGCGCAGTGAGGAACGTGAAGCAAAAGGGCGGGAAAAGTAGCCCAAAGAGTCATTAAATAATAAAACAACGAAGAAAGGGCCATGTATCGGCAGTACTACTGTAGTGTAGTGGTTTTAGCGTTGGACTACGATCCTGATAGGACCGGGTTCGAATCCGAGCTTGATCACAAAAACTGTTTTCACCAAGTCTCTCAGAAAACCTCGCCATAAGCCAGAAAGGACTTGGAGGCGCACTGTCACAACATGACGCCATAAAAGGGAGTCACTGAGGGGCTGCCCTTGTTGTTGTTGTGTGCCTTCAAGTTGTTTCAAGATTATGGCACCCTGACAGCCCCCCCCCCCATATTTTTTAAAAATATATATTTTTATTGAATATTTTTCATAACATATAAAACAAATAACAACCTCAATAAAGCAAACAATACAAAACAAAACCCAGCAAAAAAGTATTGACAATTAACCTATGACAAAAATACATTAGTAGTGATACTCATTCAATTTCCTTTACTTGTTATACATTCATTATCTAAAGGTTTTTTAATCATTCAAATTCATTTTAAAACTAATAGCCGATAATTAAAAGTCAATAGATCAAGTCTTCGGATCTTTCCCTGTTTCGTTTCCTTAAATTTACTTCTAACCTGCATTATTGTATTATTACTGCCCTAGTATTTGTATTGAACTGTGTGTGTGTGTATATATATATATGTATATATATTGTTGCTAAAGTTGATATTTGTTAGTTACATTAACTATGTTAGAGTATATTTTAATTTATTACATTGATAATGTGGATTTTGTTCTATATATATATATATATATATATTCCTTGCTTTAGGCATTAGATTTATGTTTTGTTATGGTTATCTTTTTTGTATCTAATGTTCTTGTTGTAATCCACTTTGATTCCGTGAGGAAAAGGGCGGAATAGAAATAAATCATTATATTGTTGTTGTTGTTGTTGTTGTTGTTGCCTACCCTGACAGGCCCTTTTTAAGGTAACGCGATCATGGGTTTTTCTGGGCAAGTTGCCTAATTTAAAATAATGTAAGCCGCTCTGATAGCATTTTTGCTGAAGAGCTAAATACTATAAATAAAGATAATAATAATAATAATAATAATGAGTTTCTTCAGGGGGGGTTGTTTCTTCAGAGGCTGAGAGAGTGTGACTTGACCAATAGTCACCCAGGTTGATGCCACACTAATGCAGTCTTGGCGCTGCTTTAACCGCCCTGGCTCCATCCTATCATGGAAACTTGGGATGTGTACAATTGTCCCTCCATATAATAATACTAATAATAATAATAGTTTATTTATATTCCACCTTTTCCCCAGAGGAATCAAGGTGGATTACAGCAAAAACGATAATATACAAATAAGATTTCAGAAATAATCCCCATACTTCCCCATCCATCCCCTTCCCGATTGTGAAAATTAACAACTAAAAAGGACAATAACGATACAAAATGGTCAACAATAAAAATAGAAGTTCAAAGTAAAAATTTAGCTAAAATTAAAAGTAGGTTGAGGCGAGAGATCTATTGTTTTGGATATATATGTGTGTGTGTGTGTGTGTACCATATATATATATATATGATATATTCCAGCAACATTTAGAAGGGTACAAGTTCCTGACTTCTGCCTTGAAACCAAGTGAACCATATTTTTGCTCTCCATAAAATCCCTATTAAAATAAATTAATTCAAGGCATCCCTTGAATTAATGTTTAACTACATATCAAAATGGGGAAAGATTTGCTGCCCTTGTGAATTAAGTCTTTTTTAAAAATAAAATCCTCTTAATGTTGAGTCCTTTATGGTGTAACAGTAGTGTAAGTCTACATGGGTGAGGTTCGTGATAGAAGATTGCTTCTCGGTCTTGTTTCTGAGCATTTTGTGATACTTGTCTTATTTTTATGTTTTGGAAGCTGCCTGGGCATCTCTAGATGGAAAAGCAGGGACCTGGAGACCAGGGTTCAAATCCCTGCTTGGCTATGGAAGCCTACTGGGTGACCTTTTTGCAAGTCACATGCTGTCAGTCTCAGAGGAAGGCAATGGCAAACCTCCTCTGAAGAAACCTGCCAAAAAAGCCCAGTGATAGGATTGCTGTAAGTCAGAAATGACTTGAAGGTACACAACAACAACATACTAATCCATACACCATGGTTGTTGTCAGGATAAAAGTAAGCAGCCATTTTGAGATACACTGGAGGAATCATTATGACTAATTACAGAGAAAGCTATTGCATGACTTCTATAAAGGCCTGCATGTGCCAGTGAAAAGCTTTTAAAAATATTCATTTTCACTTGGGAATGGAATAATGAGCGTTAGGTTCATTCTGTCTTCCTCTGCTGCAGCCCACACAAACCCAGAAATCAACTGGACACTCATAGAGCGTTTATACTTTAATTACAGTTTCCATATGGGCTAATGGTGGGGTGGGGGGAGAAGAATTGAGGATGGAGAATTGGAGCTGAGAAAAGGTAGAGATGGCCTTCCCTTTTCACATGCTGCAACTTTCCTCCATCACCCCCCGAAAGGCATTGAGTAGGTTTTGTTTTGTTTTGAAATTTCTGTTAAAACTAGTGAGTTAAAAACAATATAATATATTCTTGACTATATAGTCAAGGGCAGGTTTTGGGCCAAAATTATGGATTTTGATAGGACCCGCCATGGATATGTCAAGGATAAAACTTAGGGGCATGTAATGAAGGATGTAAAGGACAAAGCATAGAATCATAGAGTTGGAAAAGACCGCAAGGGCCATCCAGTCCAACCTCATTCTGCCATGCAGGAAATCCAGTCAAAGCATCCCTAATAGATGGCCATCTAGCCTCCGTTTAAAGACCTCTAAGGAAGGAGACTCCACTACACTCCAAGGGAGTTTGTTCCACTGTCAAACAGCCTTTACTGTCAGGAAGTTCCTCCTAATGTTGAGGTGGAATCTCTTTTCCTGCAGCTTGCATCCACTGCTCTGGGTCCTTGTCTCTGGAGCAGCAGAAAACAAGCTTGCTCCCTCCTCAATATGACATCCTTTCAAATATTTAAACAGGGCTATCATATCACCTCTTAACCTTCTCTTCTCCAGGCTAAACATCCCCAGCTCCCTGAGTCGTTCCTCATAGGGCAAGGTTTCCAGAACTTTCACCATTTTAGTCGCCCTCCTTTGGACACGCTCCCGTTTCTCAGTGTCCTTTTTGAATTGTGGTGCCCAGAACTGGACACAATATTCCAGGTGGGGCCTGACCAAAGCAGAATACACTGGCACTATTACTTTTCTTGATCTAGACACTATACTTTTATTGATGCAGCCTAGAATTGCATTGGCCTTTTTAGCTGCTGCATCGCACTGTTGACTCATGTTCAACTTGTGGTCTACTTGGACTCCCAGATCCCTTTCACATGTAGTTTCATTCAGCCAGGTGTCCCCCATCCTATATCTGTGCATTTCATTTTTCTGCCCTAAGTGCAGTACCTTACATTTCTCTGTGTTGAATTTCATTTTGTTAGCTTTGGTCCAGCTTTCTAATCTATTCAGATCATATTGAATGTTGATCCTGTCCTCTGGAGTATTAGCTATTCCTCCTAATTTGGTGTCATCTGCAAAGGAAAATAATATAAAAAAACCTACAGGCATAAGTATTTGTGCTCATACTAAAGAATGGATGAATGAGAGTGTAGAAGGGGGTCTGTGCTTCCAGGGCAGATTAAACTTTTTTCATTCACCAGGGGATAGTTACACGCATATATGTATACACAGATACATGCATACATGCACACATGCACACATGAGTTAAAGTACTGTACTTACATAGACCTGTGGATAAGTTGACTCAAGTTTTTGGGAGTCAATTTTTTAACCTTAATTTCTGGACTTATATATGAGGACATACAGTAATTTTGGCACAAGTAGAGGGCCAATGAACAGTGAAGATGGATTCAATAGGAAGGGGCTGTGGTGCTGCATTTGGCCACAAGCTGCTGGTTCTCCCTTGCTCTATAATATTGGTTCCCCAACTCTGATCCTCCAGATGTTTTGGATTTCAGCTCCCAGAATTCCTTACTGTTGGCCAAACTGATTGGGGCTTCTGGGAACTGAGGTCGAAAACATCTGTAGGACCGAAGTTTGGGAACCACTGCTGTACAGAAAAGCAGTCAACAGTGCTATGGCTTCAAAGAAAAACTGAGCAAACAACACTGGTCATGGTAAATTGCTAAGACAACTCACTCTCTATACATGGCAACTTATGTTATCTGAGGTCAGTATCAATGGTCCTCTGACTCTGAAGGGATAAGTTAACCATGACATGTTTTCAAAAATGCAAAAGGCATTCTGGTTCTTAAGACAATTGCGGAGGCCAGTCCCACACGGAGGCATCTGTATCTGGAACTTAACCTTCACTGCACATCTCTGTGGTATGAGTTTTGACATTGGTCTCCATGTGGGAGCCACAAGACTCCTCTGCTATCCTCGCATGAGGTTTACATTCTTAATGATCATCTGAATGATATGAGACAGGCTGGGGTTATTTTTCTTTCTTTCCATAAAGCTGCAGTGGGCCTTGTGACCATTGACACGGCTGCGGTTGTGGCATTTTGACAGCCTTTTGTCTCCTCAAGTTTTTAAACCAATGTCCTTGAAAGCAGTTGCGTGTGTGGATTTTTAACAATAACTGTGGGTTGCTTTCTTTTCTTTTTCTTTTTTTTTAATATTCACTTCCTCTTCAGTTTTTAATTATTTTGTTCCTCCGTTTTTCCCTTTCAATTTTCTAAAAACCTAGAAATGTAATTAGAGAGAGGCTGGGCTGTGAGAAAGCTGCCAGCATTTCTACATCATGATTAAATATATCAGCCATTCCTTTAGTGAGAAAAGGAAGAGAGAGGGGAAAAACACCAAACAGGATTCTCATAATTATCTCCCCGTTATCCAGGAAAGAATCGGTAACACGTACAGATAGACTTATTGAAAATGCAGCACTAATTAAAAACTCATATAAGCTCCTGACGATCAAGGCAGTACAGAAATGGCAGTTATTTAATTATTTCCTCTATTTGCTAATCTTTGTTTTAGCAAAACAAACAAAAACTATTCCAAACAAAACCCCACCATTTGTTCACACTGGAGAGACTTAATGGGACTTTTATCTAAGCAACAGTCAAAACAGACAATGGAAGCTCAATTTGATTCACCTCTCCTTATGCCACTGGGAAATCTTCACAACTGATTTTTCTGAAGGTAATCTAAAAGGGAATGTTTTGATGTTCAAAGGCAGTGCTGAGCTACATTCAGAAGGTGTTTTTTATTTTATTTTAAAAAATGTATTTCAGTATATCTTCTCCCCCCAAGTAGTTAATGTCTAAAAAGAGTGGTGCGGTGTAAGCCGCTCTGCGTATGGCCAGAGGCTCTCACATCTCCTTTATTGCTTCACAGGCTAGTGAATTGATCATTTGGTGAGCCCCTTCTCAGATCAGTGCCTGTTTTGCCTCATTTCCATGTGTTATGGGTTATGTCAAAACTAGATTAAACGTAACATGGAAGATGCTTGTAAGAGTCTCTTAACTTTTTACAGTGGGCCCTTTGGTATCTGCTGGGACTTGGTTCCAGCCTCCACCCCACCCATGGATACCAAAATCCATGAATGCTCAAGTCCTATTAGATACAATGGCATAGTAAAATGGTACCTCTTATATAACAGGACAAAATCAAGGTTTGCTTTTTTGGAATTTCTATAGTTTTAAAATGTTTTCTAGATGTGGATGCTTGAATCCGTGCATTAAAAAATCTGTGGATAAGGAGGGCTGACTGTACAGTATTTTATTTTTAAGAACCTGCAACCATACAATTTACCATTTCTTTTGCTCTAGGTCAGCGGTTCTCAACCTTTGGGTTGTGACCCTTTGGGGGTCGAATGACCTTTTCACCGGGGTCGCCTAAGACCATTGGAAAACACATGTTTCCAATGGTCTTAGGAACTGAGACACAGCTCCTCTATCTGTTGGGGGGTCACTGTATTAAAGGGTCGTGGCATTAGGAAGGTTGAGAACCACTGCCTTAGGTCATCTCCGAATCCTCCAGCCTGAAGCTTTTCCACCTACAGTTCTTTCAATCCCAGCATAATTTGCCATGGCTGCTATTTAGTTACAACTGCTTTTCCATGATGTGTTATTTAGCTGAGGGAGTCAGCATTGTCCAAAGACGACTCTGGTGGTCATGTGGCCAGCATGACCGCATGGAACACTGTTACCTTCCCACCAAAGTGGTACCTACCTATCTACCTGCATTTGCATGCTTTCAAACTGCTAAACTGGCAGACACTAGGACTAGTGATGGGAGCTCACCCCATCATGCAGCACTCAGGCCTCTAACTGCCTACCTTCCAACCATACAATCATCAGAATTAGTGTCTTAACCACTAAGCCACTGCATCCCTATCAGAACAGAGATAGTTCATAACAATATATTGTTCCTATGAAAATCTATTTTGTCTTCAGCTAGCATGAAGATTTCACCTAGACTCAGAGACAACAGGAAAGCCTAAAAAGGTGGCAGAAGATAGTCATCACTCCTGCTAATCCAGGCAGGAGGTTGGACTGGATGGCTCTTGCGATCTCTTCCAACTCTATGATTCTATATCCCAATACTGAGAGTCCTATATCCACTTCACCTCATGCCTGGAGTGGATGCTGTGGGGTTGCCCTGGGTCAGCATAGTAGTCCTCATGAGATAAGCAGCATGGAGTATGAAAGCCTTTCTGAGAAGTAACTCAGCCATACTCTCTGGCTGAAGAATATCATCTTCTCTATCTTACAATGTGTTGGATAGGAGTTATGTTCACTGTCCAATGCTTGGAAAAGTTACTTTTTTGGACTACATCTCCCACACCCTTCATTGACCATGCCGACTGAGATTTGTGTAACAAGAAAAAAAAAAACTTTTCTAGGCTTTTGTCAGGTCATCCACTATTCAGTGGGAAGGCAAGACTGAATGGTAGCAAAGTAGTAATTGTTTCTCAAAAGCAGAGGTGTTTTTAGTGGCCAGCTCCAGAGCTCAGCCTGCTCCCCTTCCCTGAATCAATTAACCCAAATTGGGTTCAGCCCTTTGCCTTCATTTGGATCAATTAAACACCAACTAAGCCACAGGCCTTGATGAAAGGGCTCTGAGATCACCAGATAAACATGTTGTTAAACTAACAGGATATGTGTTTCCAGCTGCGGTATTTCTATGCAACACCATCAAGAGCATAGTAGACGCTGAGATTCAAAAATTTTAGCTTTATTGCTTGCGGGGTGGAGGTGGAGAAGGAGGGTTGCTTTTGTTAAATCAACCCTGGGCTCTTTGTCCCCCCCCCCCCTTTCCCTTTAAAAAATCACCTTTAAATATGATCTGGGGATTTTAATTGCATGCTGTCTGTGTGCGGCTTTTATATACACCTGTTTGTGGAAGAAAATATCAAAGTTAATGTCTTAGAGAGGAGGAAATTATACTTTAAAATGTGTCATTGTGCAGAATCGACTCCCTTGTGTCTTTGAGTCCGTTCTTTGTTTCTCATTAGGAGCATCTCCGTCCTCTCTTCCCCGGCGAGCCTGTCTCTTGTTTTCAGCGGCTGGTTGCCTTGAAGATGCTTTTGATCCTGTATTCATTAAAACTTGATCCCGCTGCTTCCCAACAGCCCTAATGGTGTGTGAAATTATTTCCCCCTTCTCCTAGACACCACTAATTTAGCAGGCATCCACAGGGCTAGGGAGCACATGCGTTTCCTTCCTCCCCCTAACAAAAAATATCCCCACAGAAAAATTGTCAAAAGCCTCCCCGAGTTATTCAGACTAGCTCTCCCACCATACAAGAGAAATTAATCTTCTGTGTTATCTTGGCAATCTGCTTTCTGTAAAGGAGGAGCAGGGACCTGACTTGAAGCGGTCTAAAAGCTTTTATAGGTGCCCCCCTCCCCAATTTTGTCCCCATCTGCAGGTAGGCAGAAATAGAGAGAGAGATAATTGGCCAAAGGGCTTCGTGGCTGAAGAAGAAGTGGGTGTTCTGTCTAGTGTGACAAGTAGCAAGAAACACTTGAAGGGGAGGGGGGAGATCCAAAAGTAACACAACAAACAAAGACAAGGAGAAAGTATGCCTTTATGGAAGGAGACAGAACGAATGGAAGCAAACGTGGCCCACTGGAGACAGCTGTCGGTTTGGTGATGCCAAGGAAAGAGACAAAAAACAAACATGGTAATAAAACCAGCCTTTTTTTAAAAAAAGCCATGCTTACAAGGAATGATTGAGGAGTACACAGCTGTTGGCATCACTGGATTTCATCCACGTTTTTCAGTAAAATGGACTGAGACACATTCGTCAGCAAGGATGGGCCCCTTCACACCTTCTAGAAGTTGTTGGGCTGCAACTTCCATGTCTCCTGCTCATTGGTTATGTTGGTAGTGCAGGTTCTCAAAGTCTGCAAGTTGTATATCCCATTGTTCAGGATAATAGCTTCTACAAATTGAATAGCTCAGTGTTACTCTCAGTTTTCCTATATGTGCACATTCGTACACACAGTCTTGCTGGCTACTGTTGGAAGACTTTTTGCATTCTCTCTTCCCCTCCTTAGATAGATAGATTTTCCTGCATACAAATCCTGCTCTCTCTCCTCATTCAAACATCCCATTTGCTTCTACTGAATCACAGGGCAATAACTTTGCAAATTGGTAAAAAAAAATAATCATGTGATTCAGGTCACTCCCCCTTTTGGGAAGTTCTCTTTCAAGATTTTCTCTTTTCTCTCCAGTTCCACACCTTCCCCCTCTCTCAGCTTTCTTTGGAAAGATGGTGAGGTAAAGATTTCTTCTTTACCTGAACGATTCATTAGCTAGGTTAGGATATAGCCTCTATGCATGTGTAGATACAAGCCATTAGTAAACTTTTGTTTAAGCTGCAAGCTGCTTGTGTTGTTTTTTGAGTCACTCTCAGTTCTTAGAGAAGCATAGTTAAGCAAGGACAGGTTTCTGCTGCTCTATTGATTTAAAGCTAGACCCTAACAATGTGGGCTGCCTTAGTAGGAAAATTATCCTCTCATGCTCAGCTAAACGGGAAATTACAAAAGGTACTGTATATGCTCACATGTAAGTCTAGAAATTTTGGTTAAATAATTGACTCCCAAAAACTTGAGTCGACTTATCCACAGGTCTATGTAGGTACAGTACTTTAACTCATATGTGTACATGTGTCTGTGTATACATATATGCATGTAACTATCCCCTGGTGAACGAAAAGTGTTTAATTTGCCCTGGAAGCACTGACCCCTTCTACACTCTCATTCATCCAGACTTTAGTATGAGCACAAATAGCCTGTAGGTTTTTTGGCATCGTTTCCCATTGCTTTGTCCTTTACATCCTTCATTACATGCCCCTATGTTTTACCCTCGACTTATCCACGGATCATATCAAAATCAATCATTTTGGCCCCAAAACTTGCCCTCGACTTATACATGAGGTCGACTTAAAGTCAGACATATATAGTACCTTTATGGAAATCTGGTCCACATTTATCACCTGCACTACAGATTATCTCCACATGAGGTCCACCATCATTTCAGTCAAAGTTATGGAATAACAAGACTATGAACTCTGAGTGATTTTGCTATGTATATGGTGACTTATCACTGACCTTTGTGAAAACGGACTCGGGGGGGCCATAATTATAATCAATGTACTATATGTCTAGATTTAAAAAAATACAAAGAGATGGCATATGTAACACAAGCTGGAGATGCTGCAGCAGTCTGATTTTGCCTGAGCCTAATGGGAAAGGCCATTTCCCCCTCTCTCTTTTGAGTTAATTACCATGAGGGTAAAGTACTTTGCACTTTGAACTTAGTTTGCAGCAACTGAAGGAAGCTGAGGACAAAGGTGGAAAGTGAGAGGAGAAAGAAACTGGGACATTTTAAAAGCAGCTGAAAAAGTGAGATGACACAAAATTAATCAGGACCATCCCTGCCAAATTGGGACAGTTGGGAGAGGGATGTTATAGTTGAAAAGCTGTGCAGTCCTAAAATATCTGGAGAGACTGTTCTTGCCAAACTGTGTCACTTGGAGAAAACATGCAGTTGTAGCTGTGTTGGCCATTTTACAATACAAACAAAAATCCATCAGTGATACCTTTGTTGGCCAACCAATATGCACAATATACTTGTTGCAAGCTTTCGAAGCTCCATGGGTTTCTTCATCAGGCAAGATGTTACAAACCAAACAGGAGGGGGAAAAACACAGTTGGAGATATTAGTCAGATGCCTGCATTTGACAATTGGAGAATATGTGGTCTACCACCAGTTACAGCTTTTCTTGGCTAGAGATAACTCATACAGCAACCCATGCACTGGTATCTTCTCAGTTAGATTACTGTAATATGTTGTACATGGGGCTGGCCTTGAAGATGACTTTGAAGGCTGCAGCTAATGCTGCAGCTAGACTGCTGAGTGGATCATTCAGAAACCATATAATAACTAATTTTTAAAGAAATTGTACTGGCAACATATACACTTTTAGTCCAAACTGAAGGTGATGGTGACATCCTAAAATAGTTTGTTATACCTAACGGAGTGCCTCCCCCAATACAGTATATGATTGCCTGCAAAGGTCTGCAGTAGGGACCCTCCTCTGTGTCCCACCAATGGACGCATTGCATTGTGAAGACATGTGAAAGAAAAGACTTTCTCTGTTGCAGCACTCTCATTATGGAATGCCTTCTCCGAAAGCCCAACCCCAAAATTGGCTTTTTATTAAGGCCTTTGAGGTTTAATGTCTTTATCCAATTAGTAGTAGTAGTAGCAGTAGCAGTAGTAGTAATAATATTTATTTCTCTCCCTGTGGATCAAGGCAACAACAGCAAATAAATAATACACAACATTAATTAAAACACATTAATTAAAACACACCATAGTTTTAAAAGACAAAGAAATCATACACGTTATAAAACAATCTATTCACAATTTTAAAATAATCTAGATTAACCTGTCTGAAGAGACTGGTTTTCACTGTTGCTTTAAATTTGGGCAGCATATTCAGTTGTCGAATCTCTTCCAGCAAGTCATTCCGCAGTTTAGGGGTGGCTGAAGAAAACGTTCTCTGGCTGACTGTTGCCAACCTAGTCTTGGCTGACCAGAATAAATGTCTGCCAGAGGACCAGAATGTATGAGTCATTATATGGGGAGAGGCAACCCGTAGGTAACCTGTACCCAAACCATGTATGGCTTTAAAGGTAATAATCAATACTTTGTACCTTGCCTGGAAACTAATTGGCAGCCAGTGAAATGCTTTTAATATTGGTGTAATATGATCGCTCCTGTAATACGATCCCTCCTAGAACTATTAAACTAAATAGTGCTTTAAACTATGGCCCGGTACATACCGCCAATAGACAGTGTACCAGGGCCGATACTAGGGTTAGGGACCGCGCAGCAACCACACAGTCCCTAACCCTAGTATGTACTGCCACCATTACAATGCTGGCGTCCTATGTACATGAGTGTTGCCATTGTGATGTAATTGCTGTGTGGCGTCTGCACGGCGCCGCGTGTTGCTTACATCACGAGTGCACCAGTGATGTACTCACGACATCACTATGGCGCCACAGAAAGAACCTGGAAATACCGGGTTCTTTTTGCTCTGCAATGACAGCGCACCATTTGGGGCTGTGCCGTCCCTGCGGAGCAAAAACAGGCGACGGCAGCCTGTCCCGGGCCTATGTAACCTTATTTGAAACAGAGAAGGGCTCATCCTTGAGATTCTTGGATTTAGGGTAGGATACAAACATTTACACATTTGTGTAAAGGTATGGTGTAAATAACCCAATATAAATGCTTACCAGGACTGTAGTCATGTTGCTGCTTTGATCTACAATCTCCCTGTCTGATATATTCAAAACATACATTTGTACATTTGTGTACTCTTAAAAATCTCACGTGTTAACATGCTGGCTGAAATTAGAGCAGACTTGTTTGAGATCAATGGGGCTTAACTGTTCAGCATCTGAACAGAGACATATGTTACTTATCTGGGTCATTATTTCTCAAGATCCCTCTCTCCCATGTTCCTTTTTCTGGGACATTAACTAAAAAACCCAAACCCATTTTGCTTTCTTAATCCCATTGGGTGCTGACAATGTGCCTTGAGTAGAGTTGCCAGTTCAGGATCGTCCCAGGCCTTGAGGTTTCCAGGCCCAAATCTGAGACCTAGGGATGGCTCTGGTGATTTCAATAAGTATTACACATTAAGTACTAGCCACATTTGCTCACAGCTTGTTATTCAAATTCTCACACTCACACACAGACAGAATATACTTTTCTGCTTGAAAATTAAGAGACAAATCTTAGCTAAAGGGGCATGTTCCCAGATCAAGGTGAAATGGGGGATTATTCCTCATGGCGTTAACCTTGAGTACAGTGGTCTCTTCACGTTCGTTGGGGTTGGGGTGAAGGACCCCTGTGAATGTGGAAAAACTGCAAATAAAAAAGCACTATTTTTACCTAAGAGAATACTTCTCTAGGAATGTCCAGGTCCTCCAGTGCAACTTTATGTTCAACATCTGCCAGACGCTGATCATAGAATAATGGTGGAGGACCTACAAATGCCTAGAGAAGTGTTTTCTCTAGGAACTTCTAGGTTCTCCAGCACAACTCTGTGGTCAACTTCTTGACCAGTTGCATGGGAGGACATAGAGGCGCTGGACAGATGGGCCCTATGGGGCACCGTCGTTATGTGCGAGGGGCGGCACTTCCAGACGCGACTTGCCCCTCACAGGTGACAGACACGACTCGTCCCTCACAGGTGACGAGGGCGTCAAAATGGCGGCACCCTGTACATACGGGCACCACCATTTTGTCGTGACAGACGCCTAGCATCCACACGTCCCGGCGCGTTTGTGATGCTGCAAGTGCACCATTGGTGCCTTGCGGCGTCCCAACTGCGCCGCAGAAAGAACCTGCTTTTTGTGGGTTCTTTTTGCTGTGCGACGGAGTCACGCGGTTTGACCGCTGCGGCTCCCTCGCGCAGCAATCCAGGGTGGCGGGAGACCACCCTTTTTGGGCGGTCTGTATCCTGCAAGAGCTTCCTAGTGAGAACATATTAATCAAAACCGCAAATAATCAAATCCGTAAAACTCAAAGCCACAAATGTGGAGGGTCAGCTGTACTTGCTTTTAGCCAGATGGTGGATGCAGAGCAAACTGGAGGGTGAGCCCTGGCACCATAATAACAAAGAGGAAGCTAACTAAATAAATACATAGACCCACCAAAGAATGTTTGAAAGTTGCAGTAACAAGTGAAACCTTAAAAATTATAGCAAGCAGTTGCTGTTAATAGGTGGCTAGGCTCTGAGATCTGGCAACCCAGCCTTGAGTGAAGCCACAAGGGGCTTATCACCTGCTTGGCTTGTAAATGAAGCAACCCCACATGTCCACACAGTCAATATTTGGACAACTTCTTTGGTGTTGCTCTAAATGTTTAGTACATTTGCAAGGTAGAGATGTGGAAGCACACCTTTAATGTCACCCAAATAACTGAGTTCTCCATGAAGCCATACACTGAGCATTTCAGCACATAAATGTTGTGAGGGTGGCTTCAAATCCCTGCCAGTTTTTAGGAAATATGATCAAACTATGAGGGTAAGAGAGTCCAGTTTGATCCTGCAGCCATGCAGACAAGGAAATGGTACTTTTCTCCCTCCCACATCAGCTAAGAAAGTGCCAATGTTTTGCAAGCTTCTAATATTCACTGTGAGGTCATGCCAGGCTTCCTTTGCTTAGTGCTCTCTCTGTGTCTCTTTTTCTTCTCTGTCCAATTTTATTTATTAAGAAAACCGGGTTGCATTGGGGACCAGTCGAGACAGAAAGGGATGAAAAGGAGAAGAGATGCACTGCCAAGTTCTTCCCCCCATGGACGACTCATCTTGGTCGGCTAAGAGATAAAGCTTCATCTTTCTCAGCAGATCTATCAACCAGCTCTTTCCTAGAGGGCCAGCAGATGCCGAAGCATCATAATCTGCTGTTTGGTTCTGTATCCGTGTGAATAGCCCACTCATATCTCTGGAACGACCAAAAAGCTGACAAGGATCCTCAAGAGGGTTTCAAGCAGAGGTGTATTTCAGAAGCAAAATAATAATAAAGAAAGAAAGAAACAAGCAAGCACAGGAGGCATAGGCAGACAGCAGTGACCCACAAAAGCAACAGCTTGTCTTTCAGAAGACCAAAACTAACCAGAGTGTGCGGTGGAGGCATACGTATGGGAAGTTATTTGTCTGAGCAGCAATTTCACTGCTGAAACATTTCAGGGCTCTAGAGTGCTTCTTAGGCTATCTGACATGAGTGATTGTCTAATGTCCCAGGGATTGATACCATATTTCCCCCCACAACTATTTGGAAATTCTCTGCAGACCAGCCTTAGTCCAGGGGCCACCACTGAGCAGCTCTGTTCCAATTGATATAGCAGGAGCCAGGATGGAGTCCCATAGAACAGTCCTTTACTTTTGGTGTGCCATGCAGCACTGACACTCAATGGCAACCAAACTTTTAAATAGTTACATTTTGAACTACAACTTCCAGAATGCTCCAGCATAATGGCTGGTGACCATGTAGACCAGTGGTCCCCAAATTGTGCTCTTTAAGGAATTTTGGACTTCAGCTCTCAGAATCCTAGACTATTGGCCAACATGGCTGAGGCTTCTGGGAGCCGAAGTACAAAAGCTCTTAAAGGGCATAGTTTGGAGACTACTTTTGTAGACAGAAATATTGTAGGGACTGTTGTCTAAACTGATATTTCCAAGGTTTGCTTGCAATCTCCAGGCAGGGTTCAAGAGAAAGAAAGCCAGTGTAATTTAGTACTCTGGAGACCAATGCTCAAAGCCCCACTTGGCCATGGAAACCCACTGGGTGAACATGGGCAACTCATTCATCTGCAAGAAAAAAGTAATGGCAAACACCCTCTGAACAAATCTTGCCAGGTTAAACCCATGATAGGTTCACCTTAGAGTCTCAGTAAGTTGGAAATGTCTTGAAGGAACATAACAACAAATCAAGAGAAAACGTGGCCCAGCAGCAGTACCATAACCAGTGATGCCACTTGGCTAATTGGAACAAGTAGTACAAGATACCATCTATACTGAAATCTTCTTGAACTCTACTATTCAGTGGTGGAGGTAGGGAACTTTAGATTGTGGACCTACTGGTCATACAGCTGATGGGAAGGGAGATCTTTAAGTGTCAACATGTATTATTTTACATTTTTTCCAAAATGTGGTAATCTATATTTGTGGACCTTGCCCCTCATTGTGCTCAATGGGACACCTGCACATCTGCTCCCAATATCTAGCTAGCCAGTTAGCTATAATTCATCATGTCTGGGATGCCAAATCAAGTCCTGATGGCTCCACTGGAGCCATCAAAATTGTTCTAAAAAGAGCTTGTGAACTTTGACCAGGTTGTCTGGGGAATTTGGGGGAGTTGGAGTCAAACAAAGTACATTTTCTGACCACTGGCTCTATTCCAAAGTCATGTAAATGCAATGCAAAAATGTTGTGGCTCACAGCCCAAGGTTATTTTGACATCAACTCAGTGACACCAATGATGCCTGTTGATGCCTGTTAAATAACTGGTGCCTGCCTGTCCTTTCCCTCTTGAATATGTGGTAAACAATTTAATACTATGCTGTAGTTGAAATGAATTTAAGGAGCAAAATACATATCAAGGAAATAGTAACTTTGCTTGCAATATCCTTTTATAATTTCTCATTCAGAAAAGTACAAAAATTTGACACAGCGCCATTTAAAAACAACAGCCATTAATAGTTTTTGTAAAAGGCTATTTTAAAAAAAGCATCCTTCAAAATCCAGAATCTATTTTCTTGGTCAAACATGTGGAACATTTCATTTCAGTCTTGTTATGCTGGAACCTAGCAGACCGACTTCTTGTTTAGTTTTAGGTCAGAAGTGCTATTTCCCAGAAGAAAATTCCAAAGCTTTGAGAAGTGAAGAACATTATAAAAAAAGGAGTGACAGGAAATTCTAATAAAAAGGGCTTTGGGGTGTAACCATAAATGCTCCTGAAGGAGAAAATACTTTTCTTTAGATTTTGTAATAGCAAGGGTCCTATCCAATACTGTACTGTAATTAGTTTTACAGTGTGATGATTTAGATTTATTGGCAGGTCTGTTAAACCTTTCAAGCAAACCTTGTAGTAATTTTTAAGAAGTAATTCACTGTGTACCGTGGTACAAAACCTACCCAAATTTTGTTACCATTACTTCCCATTTTTTGTCATATTTTTTATGTCGCCTGCTATGTTATTAATTACTTTTAGTTCTTTTTAAACAAACTATCTGTAGAAGGTTTTTCCACGCAAAACAAATACCTTCAAAAAACACTCCCATAACACCCCCCACACAAATACACATTAGTTATAGAGACTGTCAGCAGTTATATTAATTTGCAAAAGGTGCATCATTATACCTTTATAACCCCATGTAAGTAACCTATAGCTTCTAAGCTTTGCTTCTGACAGCAAAATGTGTGTAACACATAGAAACACAGACCATGAGCCAAGGCTCAATCATATATCCCTTTAACTATGAAGATAACTCTAAATCATGTTCCTCTTAACTATAACTTAGTTGAAACTGCTCAACAGCTTTGTGTGGAAATGGAAAACTGTCTTGCATCGTATTCTAATATGTCCAGGTAGCAAAGCACAAGTCAGCCTCATATAACAGCTTCCTAGTTTGCAAAACTGTTTGGGCTCACGCATCAATTTATTGGGTTGCAAAGCACAGCTCCATCCTACACAACAGCTTAAAAGAGTCTCGTATCTCAATTTGCTTACTGGTGAGAACAGCAAAAAAACAACAAAAACCCCACTTAGCAGTTCCCTATTCCATTATTTGAAGGGAAAGGAGACTAGTCAGACGGCATTGTAGGCAGGACTCCCAAATGGTGAATATACACCTTCCAAGCATCCCATGTTCTATGTGAAGTTGAAGGTTTTCATGGCCGGCATCCATAGTTTTTTGTGGGTTTTTCAGGCTATGTGGCCATGTTCTAGAAGTGTTTCTTCCTGACTTTTCATCAGCATCTATGGCTGGCATATTCAAACAAGATTCATCAAAAACTATCCCATTTTCTCTTTTACTTAAGAATTGGATAATTTCAATAGGGGCAAGCAGTTGAAAGAGCCAACACAAATATTTGCTCTTTATATCCCAATCCTCACTTCCTATCTCACTGATGGTTGTTTTGCTTTCAGGCCTGTTCTGAAAGGAAACTCTTCCAAAATTCTGTGGAGTGCATTGGGGGAAGAAAGAAAAATTCCTTCCCTTACGTATTTGATTTACAGAAAGCCAGGAACAGGTTGGGGTGATTACAGGGAAGTCTTAGTTTAACTTTTTCAGTATTGTCCTTTAAAAAAAAGCCACCTTGCTGTGCAGAGAGAGAAAAGAGATAGACTAGAGACATCAGGAAAGATTACCATAAAAGTCAGTTGAAGACTGGAGAGAAATTGGAAAAGATGAGGAGCAGAGGGGAGTGAGTTTGAACAGCCACTGAGGGAAGGGAGATCAAGGTCCCATCTGGAAGGGCGAGAGGCCAAAGGCACAGAGCAGATGGAGGCTGGTAGCGACAGCTGGTGGAGACGCGCTTTCATGTGTAAAGTTTGCTCCACAGAGACTTCGGCATCCTGGCTTCGAAGGCAGCTTTATGTTTGCAGCCCCTTCCTGTTCACAGCAGTAAGGAAGCAGGCCGAATGGAGGCACAGAAGCAGCCCTAGTGCAGCTCTTTAGGGTTGCTACTTCATTAAAATGGGTCTCTTTTTTAAAACTATGGTGTAACATATGTCTGGATTGGCCTCAGTTGAAGGGTTGGTGGGTGGGTGGCAAGCTGGATATTTTCAGTACAGAATGGAGAAAGAGGGAGAACTGGATTTTGCCAATAGTGAGAGCCAGCATGTAGTTTTGAGCATTGAACAATGACTGGAGACCAGGGTTCAAATCCCCACTCAGCCATAGAAACCCACTGAGTGACCCAGGGCAAATCATGCCCTCAGCCTCAGAGGAAAACAAAAGCCTTCTGAACTAATCTTGCCAAGAAAACCCTGAGATAGGGTCACCATAAGTCAGAAAATGCTTTTAAAGGTCCACTGCAGTAACTGTTCAGTGTGGCTTCTTGATCCAATGACCCAAGAGAATAGAAGATCCAGTGTAAAGCCAGAGCTTGGAGAAATTATTATTTTGGACTACAACTCCCATAATCCTTTAGATTGAGTGATCTCTATCATTGTTACCACCCAGAAGATTTCCAACCTTTGTCAGTTTTGGAATTTGGGAAACTAAGCCTATCAGGCCTTGTTTGAATGTGGGTGGGTGGCCACCAATGAGTATGCAAAGTAGAAAACACATTTCTGTGTTGTTAACTGTCCAAGTGCTGTATGTAACTACGGTACATTGGAGAACTACACCATAAAGCAGTATCTGAGTATAGCTGATCAAAGACTGCATATGTCCTCATGACAAAGTCACTTTTAGGGTGTCTGGGTGCTGCACCATCTCAGATTACAAAAGGAACTAAAACATGTGTGGAACAATGTCATCACAATGTGGCATTTGCTCTTTCTGGTGACTACCTCTGCTGCCATCATTTCAATACTTTTTAAAAAAAACATTGAGATGCTTTTACACTGAGTACAGAAACAGCATCCTAGATCACCTTTCCTTCCAGTTCTCCTTTTTTAAAATATGGTTTTGTTGTATTATTTGTTTGCCAAAGAGTCCAAGCACTAAATAAAGAGTTCTGTGGTCATAAAAATGGCTGCCAGCCATTCCATGCTACAGCTAGTACAGCCAATTCTCTGTATGATCTAGTAGTTAGGAAGGGAAGTGGACAATGAAAAATAAAGTGGCAGCTTGAAATGATCCAAAGGGCGCTCATGATCATAAGGATCGATATACACCATTTGGACTCCCAGTGATTTCATTATTGGTAAATCTGTAACTTATCTTGGCAGATTTCTCTCTGTACTCATGAGAACTAGAAATATGACCACTTTGTGATTAGATGGAGAAAATCACAACGCTGCCCAGCTTCCTTCTCCTTGCCAAAAGCAGCTATTCTATTTTGTGTAGTGCCAGGTCAGTACAAAATTCTGATAGTTTTATCTTCCAAACCCCACTATGTTTTTTCCCCAGAGCTTGGAGAAGTTACTGCTTTGGACCACAAGCCAATAATACCCCAACTACTAGAGACACTGGCCCTTCTTGCTGGGGGATTCTGGGAGATGTGCTTTGAAAAATAAAAAGGAATATTTCTTTTCTTTCTAAAATCTTGGGATCTTTCTGACTTGGTCTAAAATTCCACCTTTAGTGTTGAGTTTTCTAACTGGGCCTTTAGAAAAAAAAATTAAAAATGACTTTTCAATGAAATCATTTAAACCCAATGTCTCACTTAGCAGCTGTATTACAATGTGAAGACAATGCCTCTTGGTAGAGGAAGATCACTTATGCTTTTTAATGACTGTGGCTGAATCTGTTCTGAAGAAATAATGTCCTTTGACACCCCTTTAACTGCCTCGATTCAATGCAATGGAATACTGGGATTTTGTACTATGAGCTACAAATCCCAGTATTCCATATTCTCTGAAAGAGAAGGCTAAATATTGCACAAAATTACAAATCCCAGAATTCCATAGCATTAGCCATTGCAGTTACAGTAGTTCAAGCTGCATTATTTTCACAGTGCAGATTAAGCTTATATTTTTTAAAAAAAGGTGAATAAAGATGTGAAAATATAGGTTTCTTTCTCTCTCGTTCTTTTATTTGCAATGAAACATTTCTTCCGTTCTGCCAAGAATTTCTCCTTCAGGCCCTCTATCAGCCCCAGCATTGAATCCTGGCATGGAGAGGGTCAGTGATGGAGGAAAAACTCACCTTGATTAGAATTTAAACAAAACTCTCCTTTTTAAAAAAAATCCAGTATTTTTGGAATAAAAACAAAACACTCCCCAGAGCTCACATAAAACCCATCCCCTTTCCCCAAGCACACATCCTGAGTCCATTTTGATAACAGGTGCTGGGGAGTAAGAAAAATAAGTTAACAGTTTGTTATACTTGAGGTTTTCAAGGGAACCACCCAAAGGTCTCTCAGTGTGAGGTTTTCTTTGATGCTTTTCCAAATTTGGCATCCAGTCCAAGTCCTGTGGAGAAACAAAAAGGAAGCATTGGTTTAAGGGAGCAACACAGGAGATTTCAGTAACCAAATTATTCGGTACTTGACAAAGTTCCTCTTCTCTGATGAGGAGGCTTCTGCAACCGGTGCAATCCTTTCCTGCCTGAGAAAGGATGGTTATAATATGGTTCATGCTGTCTGCTGGTCACTTGGGTTGAGCAGCCTTGCTGCTTTTCACATCCTTCTTCTCTGCCCTCATGTTTTTTTCCTGTTTGGGATTTCCCTCCCCTTGCCATTAAAAATACACAAAATTTACGTACTTCTGCGTTGCTCTGGGGGCCACCAAGGATACAGATACTGTACTAGCTTTTTTTGTGGGTGGGACCATTTGTCCTCTATACTACTAACTACACACCCTAACTACAGTCAGCCCTGTATATCCATGGATTCTGCATTCATAGATTTACTAACTCACAGCCTGAAATATTTCCACCACCACCCAAAAAAAAATCCAAAAAGCAAACTATGATTTTGCCACTTTATATAAGGGACACTATTTTACGATGCCATTGTATATAATGCGGCTTGACCATCCACAGATCCACAGGGAGGTTCTGGAACCTAATTATCCCAGTGTATACTAAGGGCCCAATGTATTTAAAGAAGGATGTGTATGTATACCTGGGCTTGAGAACTGTATATCTGTGTAAATACAAATATATAAGTATATTCGTATATACATGTAAATAGAGAACTTGTATTTAGTATACAATCTTACATCAGAGCAGACAAAAGAAGGCAAAAGATGAAATATTTTGTTTTACCATTATTTTGTGTTCATCTCTCTATATGTATGTCAAACAGTTTGAAATACAACCACAGGCCTAGTTTTTGCTCTCTTTTCCATTATCACAATGGGTCTGGGAAGCTGGGGTGACAGATGGCCCTGTATTCTTCCATTCATTTACTCATTCATTCAGCTATTTATATCCTGCCTTTCTATACTCATGTATCCTCAAGGTGGCTTAAAATAATGCATACAATAATAAACAAAAATCCAGTATAATCCATCAAAAACAATGGCAGGCAATGACACAGTTACATAGTGCAATTTTTAAAAAATGTTCCCCAAAACAGTTTTCAAAGCTCACTTATAAGGGAATGAAATGCCAGATGTACCTGTCTAAGGATACTATTCTGCATTTGAGAAGCCAGAACCAAACAGAAAACCACTACTCATTCCTCAGCCATTGTCTATCTGCTGGTAAGCAGCTAGTGAGAAGGAAACTAAAAGTAGAAAGCCATTCTAAAGATAGTTCATATGGAAGACAGCAGTGAGTTACACTGGCCTCCAGCCACATAGGATTTTGAGGGCCAGACCCAGCACTCTAAACTCAGCATTGTTTTGTGGCAGGAGATTATTATTGTGGTTAGCCAACTTTATGAGGGTTAGTGACAACCCTCCCTTTCGGGAAATACAGTAGATGCTGCAAACCAACATCACCATGCAGGGCCAAACACAACATTGAATGGGGCCATCTACCCTTCCCTATACCCAGACAGAAACACCCATTCACACATGCAAAAAAAGAGTGGCCTGGGGCCATCCTGGTGCCATTTGCTCCCACAACAATTGCACAGGTGGCCTCTATCCGGCCTATCACCACTGTTTCCAACCAGCCTCTGAAAAGGAGCATTTTCCCCTGCTACTTTTCAGGCTGGCTCTTTGTGGTTGGGACAGTTTCTGGCTGAGTTTAGGGCATGCAGTGTCTAAATGCCACGCCCCCAATGCAGCCTGACAATGGACCTTTTAGCCCATCTGTTTTGGGCCAGAATGACTCTCCCTACTTTGACAGATTAGCCAAGTAGCTTGTTTTTAATGCAAACATTTGCCTATACCCCTTGCAATACAAAGGATAAATCTCTGAGATGGGAAGGCAGCAGTGCTGGTGGTACCTTTGCACAACAGCTGTGCTTCAATGAATGATGACAAAGTATTCCAGGAAAACTGAGACTACACTTGGTCTGGCGTCCTCTTAGAATCATAGAATCATAGAGTTGGAAGAGACCACAAGGGCCATCCAGTCCAACCCCCTGCTATGCAGGAAATCCAAATCAAAGCATCCCCAACAGATGGCCATCTAGCCTCTGCTTAAAGACCTCCAAGGAAGGAGACTCCACTACACTCCAGGGGAGTTTGTTCCACTGTCAAACAGCCCTTACTGTCAGGAAGTTCTTCCTAATGTTGAGGTGGAATCTCTTTTCCTTAAGGACAGCCATTAGACTACAGCTGGAAATACAAAGTCCAACCAGGTCCAGAGAGTTTTGAGGGAAATGCAATAATGCCATGGCGAAAGGCATAGAATTTGGGAGAGTTATCCCTCTAAGAACAATTGGATGTTTACTGCATGTATTGTATGCTGTCAACTGTATGTTATCTGGTCTGTAAACCTCATATGGAGGAATTAACTAGCTTGTACTACAATAATAGGTGGCATGCTATACAGCAGCAGACTACAGGTTTTGCTGAATGCTTTCAGCTAGGAAGTAGGACTGATATCTTATTATATAAATATGAAAAAAGAGCGCCAGCCTCCCAAAGCTTACCGAGGAACACCAGGATGGTGCCAACCCACTGCAGATTGGAGATTGGATTGGCAAAAAGGATGACTGAAGCCAAGATGGTGAAGAACTTGCGGGTTGTAGTGACGATTGAGCAGGTCAAGGGCCCAAAGTACACCACAGTCATGAAGATGAAACTCTGCAACAAGATACGGGAAAAAATAGTGTGGCTAGAAAGGCACAAATAAACCCTACTTAGCTGTTGTGTCATAGTGTTGCTAAGAGAGCATCTCCCCAGTTAAGCTGTTCACCAAGAAATATATCCCTTACATTGCCAAGTTTGCACCTGACTAAATGATGTAATATATAGCCTTCCCTCTACCTCCCATAGTGCCCCTAAGAGTTAACACAGACCACTATAGATCTCTGGTGGTGCAGTGGTTAAATGCTTGTACTGCAGGCAGGGGGGAGATGTCTTTAGGAATCTACACTCTATCCCCTCAATGGAGGCTTAGTAGCATTCTAAACAACTGATTAAATAACCATTTGTACTCCTAAATGGCTTACCTTATTCAGTGAGCCCGTGCCATATGCAGGCTCATTATAGGCGGCTTTCAGTTTACGCTGAAGCTGCCCACCAATACAAACAATGGTGCGCGCTCCCATGGCATGCGCACACAGCTGCACGGCAAGCCCAAGCCCCATTCTATCCAGTGGGGCTTGAGCATACACACTTTTTGCTTTACCCTGGGTGGGGTGGGGTCCAGAACGGATCCCCCGCATAAAGCGAGGGCCGACTGTTCTATGCTGTTCACACTTTTGGTCACATTTGCACACCATTTCAAAAACAAAAAACAATGTGAATGTAGGAGTGGCTATAAAAGTCTGGAATGGGAGAGTTTCATGTGATGTCCCTTCCAAAATTAAAGTATGCCCCAAAACAGGGTTGGTAAGCCAACAACAAACGTAGGTTAAAACCTTGGTTAAAAGATGGCTTATGTTTTTGATACACTTAACCACAATTCCAGCATCAATGTCACACAAAGCTCACCCTTCCCAGGTTGTTCATCTGCTGATGCTGAGGGGGAAAAAAGCAAACAGCCAACATGTTCACTACACATGTTCACATCACCTCATGATTTAACCTAGACCTTCTTGGTTAAAGTAACGTGCATATGCAAGAAATACATACAGGAAAAAGACATTCTGCAAGAGGGAGGCTTAGTGCACAAAATCCTAAAAAAAAATCATCCAGACTTTATTTGCACTGGACAAGAGCACCCTGCAAAGAGCTGAGATGCTTCCTGCTCTGGAACAGATTCAAGCCATTTGAAGATCAGGTAACTTGAAGCAGTAGGTTTTGTATCCTTACAAATTCCACACTCCTTGAAAACAGAACAGAGTGACAGCACACTTGATGGTCAGTTAAACACTGAGTAAGTCCTGAAGACAAGGCAGGAAATGTAATTTACTCACCTGGCCCAGGGCACTTGTTAGGCCAAATAGAAGGATATTATAGATGATACTGGGGTAACGCTCCGTGAAACGTATGAATTCCCAAATCTCTCCTGTAAACAAGATACCTGAGGGGAAGGGCAGAGAGAAGCATTTAGAACAGTGGTTCCCAAACTCTGGGCATCCAGACGTTTTGGACTTTAGCTCCCAGAATTCCCGAATATTGGTCAAGTTGGCTGGGGCTTCTGGGAACTGAAATCCAAAACACCTGGAAGACTAACATTTGGGAATCACTGATTCAGAAGAACAGAACATACTCTTTATTTGCCTGCTTCTTAGTTAGGAAGATTTACAGATTAGAGATCTGATGGAGAATAGGCAAGAATGAAATAATCTAGGGTAGGGCAATTTATGGCTATCTGATAAACCATATGTCCTGATATAAGCCTGCCTGGCCCCTTAGATCCACAAGAGAAACCCTTCCCGCAGTCCTACCACCTTTAAACATAAGGCTGATGGAAACACCAGAAAGGGCCTTCTCAGTGGCTTCCCCTACACTGTGGAACTCCCTCCTTGCTATCCTTCCACTGACACGCAAAGAAAAACCTTTTCTTTACCCTAAATAGTCTGGTACTCTATTTAGTTTGCTCTTGGAAAGATGCAACGGCTGGGCTAGGCTATGGCGCACGTTCTAGATGTTCACATTCCCCCTTGTAGTCAGGAAGACATTTCCCCAGGTTAGGCTGTGCGCAAATGTTATACAGCTGGGTTTCTGGGTTTCAGTTTATCCCCTTTTTTTGAAAGGAAGCTCCTAAGTGGAGCCACCCAGAACAGCAACTGCTGACATGCTCCTTGCTCCTGCTTCCAAAGGACAAGTTAATCAAATCCACTAGCCTCTTCTGCAGCTTCAGCTAAAGCAGTTCAACACCCCCATATCTTTTTTTTTAATATGGTTCATTCTTTTAAAAATGATATGGAGGGAACAACTGTTCTCCAAATTACTTTGGATGCAAGGTACTGGTCTTTTTCACTCTTTATCCGACCTTTTCTTCAAAGATGCCCACCCTGAGCTTGAGGAAGCATGACAGCACACAAATATAAATTAAAAGAGCTTAACTTTTCAAGTCAAGTGGAATGGGCACAGCAACTGTGCTGCTGGAACAAGGGAGACACCAAATGGTGGAACAGACCATTACTGCCAAGCTGCAGCTGGAGCCCAGGCAAAAACCAAACTGCACAGAGGAAGAGTCTTTTGGAGAGGGGAATCTTTTTACAGGTGGTAGCGGTAGCTGCAATAGTACCACTTCATGGCCATTTGAAGAACTGCACAGCAGGTTTAATCCAGAAGCAACATGAGATTCAAGGGTTAAAATCTTCGGGGGGAGGGGGGGACTGCCAGAGCACGTGTGCGTGTGTGTGTGTGAATGAGTAAGTGAATGAATGAATATATATTAGATCTCCACTGAAACAGGGATGCGGGGGGGGGGGGGGAAGAGATATTTGTGCTGAGCTTTAAACTAGTTTGCTGGGCAACCTAGCTGCCAAATAATCCAGTAAAATACCATCTACATGTAGAATCAGATTTTTGCAAAAGAGGATTCCAGATGCATTTTCAATTGTAATGCAACAGTTTCCAACAGGGTAGTGAGGTTAGTCTGTTGCAACAAAACCAGAGTTCTTAATGACCAGCAAATTTCTTATAACTTAATTCTGGATAGCATCTCAAGCAGCTAATAGTGGTCTGCAGTTCATGGAAGCTCGTTAGCTTTTAAAGAAGGACACTTTGTTATTCTGCATACTTTGTCATTTTTATATTTAAGAATGATGATCATATCTATCAATAGGAAAGCACAGACATTACGTTAAGGCTTGCACAATCAGAAGTCCAGTATGTCAGAATGCCTGTCCCCGGCTTGGTTTATTATTATTATTATTATTATTATTATTATTATTATTATTATTATTATT
>NC_056527.1:95159378-95251947 GCF_019175285.1 Sceloporus undulatus
CTGCAGGCAAAGCAGGCTATATGTGGTCTTCTGCAGCTACTTTCATGATGATCTGGATTAGTGTCACTGAGTTCAGACCAGGTTGTCCTGCTTCTCTCTCCCTGCCACCCCAATCATTGCACTCTGAGAAGATCCTTACCAGCTCCCAGGAACAAAGTTGACCACACATTAACGTTCAGCATCATATGATTGGAACCAGTCTGATAGTGTGCTCTCATGTGGTCTTGAGACACTCCCGTCAGGCCATCCAGAGTCAAAGATAGCAGCTGAAGCAAGGATGGGGTTAGGAGAGAGGACAACAAATTTTGACCATTTGTGCATTGCTAAAAATGGTATGCTGGCTTGGGCAAAAAACAAACGAACAAACAGGAAGGAGATGTATGAGACAAAAATCCACATTCCCACAAAGGAAAATGCAAAAATCTGGTCTTCCATACAGAAACCAGTAACACTCTTCAAATTCATTAAACTGCATCTTCCATTTTACAAAGAGGCCAATATGTAGTTTTCAAGTACAAAAAGTTACTATAGTGAGTTACTTATAAAGATGTAAACATCTCTATCCTAGATGCAGCTGCCAAAACACTTCCTGTTATTACTACGCAGTCCAAATCCTCTCCTACAAAAATTTACAAAATGTAAATTAATATTACCATATTCTTATTTGATTTATGCCTACATAGTCTACAAGGTAGCTGCTATTATCCCCAGTTGTGTGAACTGAGGCAGAAAGATGAATGGCTGATCTCTTGTGGCTCCCACCATGTGGAACGGTCTCTCTGTACATCAGGTTCTTAAAGTGGAATATTTATATCATCACTTGAAGACTTACTTGTTTTAGCAGACATTTTCTTAGTAAACTGGTAAACTACCCTTAGTTTTTATTAAATGGTGTTCTAGATTTTTTTATTGTATTGCAAATTTTAAACACTTATTGTACATATTTTCACTGTGAATTGCTTTGGGGGTTTTAAAATAAAGAGAGATATATAAATGATGGGGATGAATAAATAAAGACATTAATTAAACTCTCTCATATTCTCTTTTCTGGATCCCCAAGAGCCAGATTTGAGAACAAACAGAAGAAGGAAAGAGTGGAAAAGAACATGTCCTTATTTGCATCTGTTATTTCTTCAGTAAATTTCTGCCCCATCCTTTGGAGCAGGGGAAGGAGAGATTCATAGAATGGCTTACAACAATTGAGGTGGTGACTAAATTCCTATAGGCTTACCTGACCAGCATGAGTTAATTATCACATCAACAAAGAAGCAGAACTGGGTTCTACATTTGGTTTCAACCTTATAGGCTAAACAGATTTTGGACCCTCTCCTCAATTTTTGAATGCTAAATGCAAAACAAACCTTGTTATTCAAGATCCTGAAGCATTAGCTTGAGAAAAGCTTAGAGGTGCCCTGTTCTTAAGCTTTGTGCCAGGCCTTCCAAATGAAACCAGAAGAGGCCCTTCATTTTTTACAAAATTTATTTACTTACTATAAACAAAAAATAAATTACAAGTTGCCAAAAGGATTACTTCATTTTTAAAAGCTGCTTTCAGTTTTTTCTCTCTCTCCTTAAAACTGATTTTAAGAGACTCTGAGGACTGCAAAACACCTGGAGCCCACATGATCTTATCCCTGATACAGCAGTAACATGAAAAATGACTTGATATGTGATATGCATTCTAACTTTCCCCAGCACCCGGCAGCTCGGCTAGCATGGTATGCACCATCTTGGAATTTAAGATCTACAGGCAAAGGATTATTTTCTGTTCCACCAATCCACACAGCTCTGTGAAGGCTGTGAGCCTTTTAAGATCTGATTCCACAGTGAAAGGGTCTTCCTTTGGACCTCCAGCTGGTGGAAGAACTCACCCATTTTTATCAGAGACTGAACACATTCCTCTTTGATTCACCAAGTTAAGCTGCTGAGTTGTGCTTGAGGTTGCTGATATGGGTAGCAGCTGGTGGGATGCTGGATATTTCATGCATATTTATAGTGTTATGTTTCATATCACCTACATCTTTGATTGTATGTTTGATGTTCCACTCTTTGGTGGAAAGGGAACTATAAATAAATGTTATTATGTGCTAATTGAGAATATGCTGTGGATATGATGAAGCCCCTTAGCCTGAACTTAAAGAGTTTTCTTTTCTTGGGCAACCTGCAGCCCTGAGGCTAATTTCTGATTGTAAACCTCCTCTCTTCAAACCTCTAGCAAGACTGATCTTTCCATTCCTGCACAGACTCTCCTGTCAAGGTAGAAATCTCATAACCTTTTCCCTGCCAAAATCTTTCACACACCCCTCAATCTTTAATACAGTAGATAGTAATGACATCTCATAGCACCGTATTATCTAGAGCACAGATGTGCAACCCTTTTTTCCAATGAGGGCAGAGGCAATCTTTTGGAGCCACATGGAGCCTCACTCTCCTTTCTCTTCTGCCTTCTCTTCCTTCTCAAGCTGTAGGGAAGGGACAGATCAATCTTGCTAGAGGTTTGAGGGGGGGGGGGAGATGTTTCAAATCCGAATTCAGATTCAAGGCTGCAGATTGTCCAAAAAGAGAAACCAAAGTAGAAACAAACCCCACCATGTCAAGCAAGACTTACTCTTCCAGGAGCACCTACTTCTCTCTTTCCCTATATATACCAGAATAACACAAGTTGCCAACAAAATACTTCAAAACAGCTTGGGGCTTACCAGCAAGAGTTCTCCATATCCAAAGATGTGGTCGTCCTCAATATCTCCTCCTTTTTTTGGCTTGTACATGAAGAGGGCCACCCCCGTGACGATCAGTAAGACACACAGGTATTTGGACATTGGGTACTTCTTTCTCAGCACTGTCACCCCTAACAACATGACTAAAGAGAAGAAGGAATGGTGAGGAAAAACATTGCTTGCCAATGGCCCTGCTAGGAAACTGAACTAACCCATGACCACTGGAGATTGTTTGTAACATAACATTCTTACAATGATACAAGGATATTAAAACCCACAGAGGAGGATACATGGGTCACTCTTATGAATAGGAAGAAGTTGGAAAACTTATTTTTGTGGGGTCATCACACATTTACCTCACTGACATGATGTAATAATGATCCAAGTGTGAGACAGTAGATTTGGGTTGATTTTCAGTTTCTCACCACACTGCCTTCTATATTTTGTAATATGAACAGACTTTCAGCCTTAGGCTCCTTCATCAAAGCACATTTCATTACTCTAAACCTCTTGCCTTATACTAAACAGAGCAGGGGCAGAAAAAATCTGGGGACCATTTTGTACAATAGTAACATGCCCTCAAAACTTTGGCTTTCTTGACAAAAGTTTCTAGCCCTGAACACTCTTAAATAGGAGTGAATTTGAATTTGAAAATAGGTATATGACTTTACGAAGATTAACAAAACAAAAATAGCATACAAACCACAATGAGAAAGTAACCAAGACCTTCCAGTGACAAGATGTAGGATTTCAGCAGCAATATGACTTTGTTCTTAATTCCACTCCCATGTAATTCCAGAAACAAAGCCTCCAACAGCACTCAAAGGAGACTGTACTCCTTTGATTTAATTAACTGTATACAACTCATCCAAGCAGTTTCCTGGTAAAGCACACACAATTCTGGTGACAGGTTTAAGGGTTACTTACCTGGGATGGGTTTACAGGATTTTCCAAGGACCTACAAGAGAGAAAATGAGAGATTTGACTGACAAGCTCTGTTCTCTTTTCTTTGCCAATTCTGCACATATTTTGCATCCACTTAAATAAAGTGTTTAGCTTTTTTCTGTTTCACTGATACATGTTGTCCCTCATGTTCACTTCCTCCTGTCACAACTTTTCATCAGCTGAACCCTTTCCTTCATCCAGTCCTTTCTTCTCTGCACATACATCTATACAGATTTTGCTGCATTTTAATCCAAGAGAGAACACCATCAAACTATATTCCCCTCTATGTATGTCTATGACTCCCTGGAAACCCCCCTCCCCCAAATCCTTTCAGAAAAGTCACAAGCTATGCTTGGCTAGTTTCCCACAAGTCACTCCTTTATCAAACCCTTGTCCTGCACTCCCCTACAGAATTTCATTTCCTACATCTAGCCCTAAGTATTTCTAATCTCACTAATTCCCTTCTAGCAAGCCCACTGAGTTCATGATCCCCATTCTGGAGTCATGGTTAATGCCAAAAGCTACCTGAACCTAGCTCATGCTGACATCAAACCTGGGAAGGAGCCACTGAAATGTGCTATCATTTGCATCCTTGCACAGCAAGTTCAGGAAGAATGGAGGAAGTACACTGCTTTCTGACCATTCCCACCACTCTCATTTCTGATTACGTATTGCAGAATATGTGAAAGGAATAAGGGACATTGTAACTGCTTGAAGGAAAGTTCCAAGCAACTTGAGAAGTGAATGGTGCTTCAAGCTTTCCTAGATGGTTAGCACAATGTGGACACTTGCTATCCTCCTGACTAATTCACAATTCAGGATTTTTTTAGCTCGCTGTATGTTTCAGACTTAACTCCTAGAAGAAGTTTTTTAACCTAACTCCCTCAATCCCTTACCATTGGCCATGGTGGGTGGTACGTATCCACCTTAATACAGAAATGAGGTTTCCAGCTTATGTTTTCTGCACCATTCATAGTACTTATGACACAGTCTGCAGTGAAGCAAGAGGTTGCCAAGCATGTCACCAGGAGAGGGAAGATGTCTCTGTGAGACATCCCATTCTCCAAATCTATGCATCTAACCCATCACTCCCACCTTGGAGACCTGTCATTCTTCACCTGAGTTGGATAGTTGACAAACTGCAGAGCTGAGTTGCTGGAGACCATGGCTCCCACATAGGAGAGGGAGCAAGCTGCATAAAGCCAGTTCTGGGTCCGGTCCACCTTGATAGCATCAAAAAACTGGATCACTGATTGGGGAAAAATGTACAAGAAATGTGTTGGCAACAAAGCATTTCATATATAAGAAGCTACATAGGGGTCTTACTTCCACATGCAAAAGTAAAAAAGGTAAGACCAATGCTCCCTAATCAAGTGCCATCCAGATGCATTGGACTACAACATCCACCATCATGTCTTGTTATGGACTGTGGGTTTTATAGTTCAACATACTTGAAAGCTTCCAGTTCTGGAATGCCTGGGCAAAATCATCTCTCTCTCCAAAACCATTTGATCGCAGAGTGAAAGTAAATATGGCAGGTGAACTACATGCACCCACTTTTGTACAGCTTGCATGTTTTTGTGCCACTGGTAAATCTAAAATTTGTTAAGAAACAGGGCTAAAAGCAAGCCTACATCCTTGGTTGGCAACTGATCCCACAGCCAAATGAAGTTTTCCACATACAAATTTTATCCCAATATATTTTTTAAAAAAACGAATAGCAGCACCAAGAATGTATAGATTTGATATTATTAGCAACAGGGGGGAAGGAGTGAGTAGAAAAGAAGACACTTACCTCTCTCTGTGTGTATCCTTTTTATTATCAAATTATACATACACACAGAGCTATTGATTCCCCTATAGAGTATTTGCATATTGTATCTAATTTGGCTCTTAACAGCAGGCTACTTGTTGGAAAAGTGAAGAAGCCCCCAGCTCACTTGAGGTGAAGAAGCCCCCAGCTTGCCCAGTGGTGTGACAATACAACTAACCTCCCCTTCCATGGGTAAGGTGAAGACAAAGTAGGAAGAGTTTCTGCATATACCCCTTCATCTTTCCAGAGTCTGTGTGCATGTCCTTGCCAGAGATATACATAAAATAACAACACAATTTCCCGTGCCGCAAAGTCAGGGAAGAGAGTGAAGAATAATATGTACAGTAGTATTCCTCCTTTGCATGTTCTTCTGACACAGATATGTACACACACCTAAGAAACCACTACGAAAGCCCTGTTGGCACAGAGAGTATATTATGAGAACAAATGAGCCCATGCCTTTTCCTGCAGCTCCATTTTTCTTATTGCTTGGAAGAAGAAAAGAACAAGGGGAATAGCACCTGTAGGAGATAACTTTTTCTCATATCATCTTCCATTTATGTGTATGTGCTTCTCCTCTTTTCAAAACTATTTTCGAGTGCATGGTGGATGGGGCAGAGCAAGAGAGAAGGGAACACAGGCATGTTTTTCTGTGCACCCCTCTGCCCCTACATGCTCTTGACCTAAAGTCTTGGTAAAGAGAGGAAGAAGAACACAAAGAATGGAATTCTTGCCTTTGTTCATCCATTTCACTTTTGTTCAGAGAAAGCAGCTGAGGTTTACTCGGACTGACAAGAGAAAGAGGAAGAGAAAGCAGAACTTAATTTTCTACACGGATTTGTGTACTCAAGCAATCTATGATACACAGTATCGTATATGATGAAAGTCACACCGGAAAAGCCCCACATGCGCCAAGGAAGAAGCAATGGGGTGTGTGCTCGTGGCACACGCACACACTGCAGCACTACTGTGCACCACGAGTACGAGCCCCATTACTTCTAATGGGGCTCCAGCACATGCGGAATTCCCCTTACGCAGAGGGATCTGGAAAAGATTCCCACGTAAGGGGAAGGTGCACTGTATACTCGACTATAAGTCGAGAAATCTATGCCCCAAAATAGACCCTAAAATTTGGAGAAGACTTATATAACAGTCAATACATCAGTAGTGCTTAGAAGGGTTCTAAAGCAAGCAAGCCTGATGCCCCAATCTCCACTGAACACCAATTCCTTCCCCCTCCAGTCAGTTTTGCAAGCCTTTGCTTCCAGGAAAAACTCCCCACTTAAAAACACTTGCTTCTCTCTCTGCTCCGTTTTGCAAGACCTGGATTCCTATGGAAAAAATCTCCCCATTTAAATCCATTTCCTTCTTTTTTGGTCCCTTTTGCAAGACCTTGCTTCCTATCAAAAAACTCTCCATTTAAAACCATCTCTCCAGTCCATTTTGCAAGACCTTGCTTCCTATGGAAACAACTCTCCATTAAAATCCATTAGCTTCCTTTCTCAATCCGATGTTAAAACCTCTCCTCCAGCACCTGGGAATCGGTTTGGAGAGGTCCAGAAGTGGCATTTCCCCCCTTTCCATCCTTTCTTATAGCCCCCAAAGTTTTACCCTCGACTTACCCATGGGTCATATCAAAACCCAGGATTTTGACCCTGAAACCTTCCCTCGACTTATACATGAGGTTGACTTGTACACGAGTATATATGGTATGTCTATAGGTGGCTTGCACATGACCACAGCAGGCAACAAAAACTCTTCCCATGAAGCATCATAGGATGTTCTTCAAACCCTTAGTAGTTTCACAGTGGCCTCCAAAGGCAAAGAAAATTGATGCACTTGAATCAAACAACCTTTTTGTTTCTTTGGAAATACTTACATATCCTAGCGAAAATGGCATTGATCACACATTGAACAAAGACCAAAGACAGAGCATATCTGAACTTCTCCTGCTTTGCTCCTTCCCCATATTTGCCTCTTGTACTGTAGAAAAACAAATTGAGATGAGAATTAGTTGGAAAGAATGAGACACCCACTGACACAATTAACTTCTTGTGCATGTCACCAGAATGAGCTTCATAGGTGGGCTGAAAGGAATGTTTATTTCTTTTCCCGGTGTTCTAATACTTGAACTAAGAGCAAGCAGAATCTGCCCCTTAGAGGCACAGGTATAAAAGGGGAGGCAATTAGTTAGAATTGTCAGGAAAAAGCCACATGGGATATATAGTCACAAGAAATATAATATGTATATGAATGTATTTGAAAGTAACATGACACAGCAAAAGTTATTGAATTGTCACACAGGTGTTGTAAGTAATGTAATTAGAAGGTCCTGAAAGCCAAGGACATATGAGGCAATGACAAAGTGAAAAGGTGCAAATTGATATCACCTGAGAGTCATTGAGTGGACAGTAATGTATGATGCAATGTGAGGCCTAGATTGAGCCAAGTATGGTATGTCAATCATATTGTATGTACACGCCCAGGAGGTGGCAACTGTATAATGAATAGAGAGACAAATGTCTATATAAGCAATAATGTATGGCAATACTTTTTGTGGGTATAGAGGAGTATAGTAGTGTGGGTATTGAGGAGTATAGTGAGTTTTGTGAGTAGCGAATTGTTTTTGTGCATAGTGTATATAGTAGAATAAAAGTAGATCTTTTATATAAAGAAGACTACTGTGTTGACTGGTGTCTTGAGAGCTGAACAAGAACCAGCAGACTGCAGAGAAGATTGGAAGACATCTTCAGCCAATTCTCAGAGCTACTGGTCAAACTGGTTGTTCTTCCGCTGACCAGGGTGGTGAGAGTGAAAGCCAGGAGAAGAGCTGCAACTCCCATCATCCCTAACAAGAAGTACACAGAAGAATCTACAGGACATCTGAGGTCCCTTTATTCATAGAGTTGGAAAATACCACAGTGGCCATCCAGTTCAACGCCATTCTGCCATGCAGGAACACAGAATCAAAGCACCCTTGACAGATGGCCATCCAGCCTCTGCTTAAAGACCTCCAAGAAAGGAGACTCCACTACACTCCAAGGGAGTGTGTTTCACTGTCGAACAGCCCTGACTGTCAGGAGGTTCCTCCTAATGTTGAGCTGGAATCTCTTTTCCTGTAGTTTGCATCCACTGCTCTGCATCCTATTCTCTGGAGCAGCAGGAAACAAACTTTCTCATCATCAATATGACACAATATTCCAGGTGAGGCCTGAACAAAGCAGAGTAGAGCTGCCACATCACACTGTTGACTCATGTTCAACTTGTGGTCTACTTGGACTCCTACATCCCTTTCACATGTCATCTTGTTAAGCCAGGAGTCCCTCATCCTATATCTATGCACTTCATTTTTTTGCCCTAAGTGCAGTGCCTTACATTTCTAGCCGTTCAAATTTATTTTGTTAGTCTTGGCTCCTCTTTCTAATCTATTAATGTCATTTTGACATTTGATCCTCTCCTCTGAGGTAATAGCTACTCCTAACTAAGGTTCTGCACTTAAGGCGGAAAAATGAAATGCACAGATATAGGATGGGGGATACCTGGCTTAAGAAGTCTACATGTGAAAGGGATCTGGGAGTCCAAGTAGACCACAAATTGAACATGAGTCAACAGTGTGATGTGGCAGCTAAAAAGGCCAATGCAATTTTAGGCTGCATCAATAGAAGTATAGTGTCTAGATCAAGAGAAGTAATAGTGCCACTATATTCTGCTTTGGTCAGGCCCCACCTGGAATATTGTGTCCAGTTCTGGGCGCCACAATTCAAAAAGGACATTGAGAAACTGGAGCGTGTCCAAAGGAGGGCGACTAAAATGGTGAAGGGTCTGGAAACCATGTCTTATGAGGAACGACTTAAGGAGCTGGGGATGTTTAGCTTGGAAAAGAGAAGGCTAAGAGGTGATAAGATACTGTAGCCCTGTTTAAGTATTTGAAAAGATGTCATACTGAGGAGGGAGCTGACTTGTTTTCTGCTGCTCCAGAGACAAGGACCCAGAGCAGTGGATGCAAGCTGCAGGAAAAGAGATTCCACCTCAACATTAGGAGGAACTTCCTGACATTAAGGGCTGTTCAACAGTGGAACACACTCTTTCTTCGGAGAGTGGTGGAGCCTCATTCCTTGGAGGTCTTTAAGCAGAGGCTGGATGACCGTCTGTCATTGGGGATACTTTGACTGAGAGTTCCTGCATGGCAGAATAAAGGGGTTGGACTGGTCTCTTCCAAGTCTATGATTCTATGATGCTCTACCTTTTCTCTGTCAGTTGGATCCAATCAGTGTCTGTCATGGACTGGGAGACAGGAGGAGGAGGAAGAGGAGGAGAGAAAGCGCTGCTCCGTCTTTGGGCCACTTACATTGTCTCCTGGAGGACGCCGTACCAGAAGTAGCAGACGAAGACTCCCAGGCAGCAAACGGGCAGCCGCAGCCTCTCAGCCGAGAGGGCGCCCGCTCCTCCGCCGCCTCCATGCCCCCCGCTGACCCCCATCCCCGGCCCTGGGACTGTCTCGGACCCCGGCAGCCTCAGCGGCGACAGCTCCACGGAAACATCTCGCAGCGGCGCCGGCGGCGGCGGAAAAGGGGGCCTCATAGACGCGGCTGCGACTAAGCCCACGAAGGGCCCCTGCCTGCCTGCCGCGGCTTCAGGGCTGTCTACCTCAGTGCCTGAATGTTAAGACTTCGAAAGGATAACTGTGCATAGAACGCGACTGTTGAGAAAAAGGGTTTTCGGCTTTAATCTCGTCTTGACTGTGCCTCCGTTTCGTTCTCCAGCTTCGGGGGATATATTGGATCCTTTTCTCTTCAGGCACTGCGATAGACAACGCGAGAGGGGGCCTTACAAAGACCGAGGCCGCAGCTTTTATACGTAGCAATCGCGGATGGCTCCAACCGTCCGGCAGAGCGAGAGGCGGACCTTGGTGCGATTCGCCGCTCGTGTCAGACTCTTATTGCTGGCTCCAAAAGGGGGGCGGGGCTAAGAGGGCCGGAAGTAGGCGTTGCTAGGCGTCTGAGAGACTCCTTAGCAACGTGGGCGGGGCTTATCAATGCTTAGGCAGAGTTTCTTTCTTAAGCTGCGTTCGCACTACAGTTCCCAGAATTCCTTAGCATTGAGCCAGGGCAGTTAAAGCAGTTTCAAACTGGATTATTTCTGCAGCCCAGAACCCTGCGTGACACCGCTTTAATTGCCATGCTGTGGAGCCCTGGGAATTGTAGTTTTTATTGTGGCACCAGAGCTCTGAGGCTAAAATGTCTCACAAAACTACATTTCCCAGAATTCCTTAGCACTGAGCCAGGAAAGCAGTCTTAAACTGGGTTATTTCTGTAGTGCAGATGCAGCCTTGGATGTTAAATGTCATGCCGGGGAGTGGCAAGGAGGATATTGAGGCGCTTGAGTGTTGGACAACGACGACTCAAGGCCAGGATTCGAATCCTGGCTCAGCCACGTAAACCCACATGGAGCCCAAGTGGCGCAGTGGCTAAATGCCTGTACCGCAGCCATTCATAAACCTCAAGGTTATGAGTTCAATACCAACCAGGGCAGGTCCGCACAACATATGGCCCAGGGCTGCATGTGGCCCACCATAGGATTCCAGGTGGCCCAGAACATCTTTGAGAGTCCTCTGCTGCCCAGCTTTCTCCTGAGAAGGCCAGGCAGTGGAGGAAGGTTCCTCCATCACTTGGCCTTTCTGCCAAGGAGGTCTGGGCAGAAGGACAGAATCAATATTATTAATAACAATGTAATTAAAACCTATCTGCGGCCCTAAGAAATTTAGCCTATTTTAATTTTGGGCCCTATCTACGGCCAAGTTTGGAACCGGGGTTCAGGTCGACTCAGCCTGGCATCCTCCTGTAGGTCGCTAAAATGAGGACCCAGCTTGTTGGGGGCAATTAGCTTACACTTGGTAAACCTCTTAGTACTTACTTGTTATTGGGTGATTTTGGGTATGTCACCCTCTCAGCCTCAGGGAAGGACAATGACAAACCTCAAATGTTGCCAAGAAAACTCCATGATAGGCTCGCCTTAGGGTCACCATAAACTGGAAATGACTTGAAGGCACACAATACACTACAATAATAATAAAAATCCCCCAACCCTCCGGTGCCCAATATCCTGCTCAAAGAGGTTACATTTCACTGCTGTTCGATATTAGTGTATGTGTGCCTTCACGTTTTCTGTCAGTTTATGGCAACTGCCTGAAATTCATAGGGTTTTCTTAGGAAAGGAATATTCGGAGATGATTTTTGCCAGTTCCTTCCTCCGACACACAGCCTACAGCACCTGGTGTTCACTAGCGGTCTCCCATCCAGGTACTAACCAGGGTTTACCCTGCTTATCTTTCAACAACCAGAGTCTGGTGCATTTAGAGTTTACCCCCACTTTATTTCCGGAGGCAGCAGTGTCTATAAATCTAACTGTGGATAAATATGAGCCAAGAACTTTGTGTGAAATTAACATGATTACACACTGAAGATATACTTTCAACCTAGTTTTCTATGGGATGCAGTGTACTGTATCTAGTTAAAAGGGCTCCTTAACTTTTTTTTCTTGGTAAGAAGTAATGGCTTGTGCCAGGCAAAAGAAAAAACTCCATAATCTGTATAATACCTTTATGAGCACAACCATGAGGACAATATTGGGCATTCGCTCATATTCATGCCTTTCTTGGCATAGCAATAAAGGCAATAGCCTAAACATGTATTCTGGAGTCTGTTTTTTCTTTCTTTCAGATGGGTCAGTGGCTGCTTCATGCCAGTCAAAGATTACCTTGCTGGAGGTTTCCAGTTCTGCTTATTATGTGCTAAGAGCAGCAGAATCAGAAAATGAACCTTTTTGGGAGAAGCTCTAAGTATCAATTTATACAATAGTTTTTACAATCCAAAGAAACCTATTCTGGCATATTGTCCAGACTGTCTTCATTTCCCTCTATCTGGGATCTAACTGGCTTTAGTAAATACTTTCCTATCTGGCCCTTGATTACCTCTCTTCCACACCTCCAAATTTAATGTGATATAACTATCCCTGCTTTTTTAATACCAGTCCCTGATGTAATTAGTACTGACATCAGAGAAGATGATGATGATGATAATAATAATAATAATAGGATGAAGATGACTGTACTAAGGTGAAATCCAGTCTCTAAAGTTATTTTTTCAGTTAACATACACTTCTTTGCCTATAATAATACAGACTAAAATAAGCTCTTTGCCTAGAATATCATGCAGGCTGAAATAAGGTATCAGACAGCTACTGCATGTGTTCATCATGATAAACCATGATTTGTTGCATCAATAGCAAATGTTCCCCAATATATTTTTCTTTCCCCAATTCGGATGTCTATGGTTTATTTCTCTGCTCCCTCTTTTGTTAGCACCTGTTTTAGGACAGGCGCCCGGGAAAAACAAAGTACTGTACAATCACAGATTAGGATGCCATGAGAAGCCACGGTTTAAACAAGACAGTTCATACCATGGCCTCAGGTTGTGGTTGGTTAATGAGCCATGGCTTATGAGCACAGAGACTGTCTGCATATCACAAACCGGATTTCATGAAACCATACTACGGTACGTGATGTTGAGACATGACTGATTGGTTACTGGGCCATCAATCTGTAGTTTCTCATTTAGTTTGGGTGGTGAGCTTTAACTGGCACAGTGGTAGCTACTAGGGTTAGAATGCCAGGTTAAGTCCAGCATTCCACCCATCCCAAATAGCTTCTTTTTGCTTTGATAAAATGCTGTATAAATAAGTCTTATATGCCATGTATTTTTATACTTTTAATTGGTTTAAACACCAAGATCTGCCCCCCCAAAAAAACTTCAAGAAAGGCAATGAACCTCTGAGTCTTACATTCTTCCATAAGCCTTTGTGATACTTACATTAAAATTTTAAAAAACCTCAAAAAATAGCTGCAAAAATACTGTTTTCAAAAGAAAATATAGTTTCTATCTTGAGTTGAAGAAAACCCTTCCAATACAGTAAGAAGCTTAAGACCAAAAAAGTCACTTTTGTTTCCAAGGCAACACCAGGTTTAAGGCCTTTCAGTTGTAGAGGGGGTGAACGTAAGATATAAGTGTTAAGTGTAAGCACAAAATCTAAGCTGAAGTGAATTTCCAATCTTTGAAGTATTTTGTGCGTTAGGGGGGGGGGGGGGGGGGGTTTAAAGCCAAACACATTCCCCAAACTCGATGGCTACAATAGTAGTAGTGTAAGATACAGTTGAACTGGCCAACTTATAATTTTTAAAAGGCAGTGTATACCAGTTCCATAAACAGTTGCACTCTAAGTAGAAAACTCAGACATTATTCCACAATTTCCTTTTGCAGAAATCTGTTACTATGAATATCTTCTGGAAGTTCCTTGTTCCAAACTCATAAAAGAAGAGAACCTATCTGAAGACATCTATCACAAAAAGGCACACTCCAGTTGAATTTTTGCATGTTCAACTACATGCTACAGATTGATCATTGAAAGTAAAAATGCTTCAAGCATTTAGGACCTAAATTTAGTTGACTGTGTTCCAGTGATATAGTTCTACACAGTATAGGGCAACATACAAAAAAAGGAGTCTTGAAAACAGATTGTAGACTTATTAGTACCCCTGGAAACTGATTGCCCTGCTCTACTCCTGCCCTGCAGTCATCTGCCAATCTAGTGTATACTAGCTCTGGATATATGTAAACTCTTCCATAGCCCCAATTCTGTGGGGAGCCTGAGAGACACTCTTTAAGATCTTTTTAAAATATATATATGTATAAATGAGCTCCTGCCTCACTTAGCAAGCAGAGAAAGACAAAGCCTAGCAGCTAATAGTGCACGTATCCCATCAGAGAAGCATAGGTGCTCTTTGGACACTGCAACAGCAGAAGGACAACTGACACAAACTCACAGGGAAAAGAAGTGCTTTAAGAATGATGAGTCCAAGTTGTTGCTGCAAAAAAATTCAGTGGCAATCTGCACTTTTAAGGCTATTAACTAAGAGCACTTGTAACCTGGGAGTGCTCTATTTCCCTGTTCCAGGGCACTCTTCCCCACAGGCCACAGATTTATCTTGGATCTGCCCCATTCCCTTGATTTTCAGATAACCAGGGAGCTGTGGAAGATGACGGTATCTTCAGCCTGATGCCGCTTCCAGGACTCCAGGCTCAATGGAAGTGATGGAGGATTTTCACTGAAGTTGTCTCCTCTCGAGTCTTTCTGCAAACTGAGAACAGGGACGGTGGAACTGGACTGGCATGAGGAAAATGTGCCTGGTGGCACGGGGTTAGAAGTTGAGAAGTCTCTGAAGAGGAAGTCTACACTGGGAATAAGCGGTTTCACCAGGCTGAACTGGCAAAAGGCAGAGCCAGTTGGGTTGAAGTGGACTTTGTTTTTATCAGGACAGGAGGGCTGGAAAGGCTGGTCTGGGCTTGGTGGCCTACAGGAAGAAATCACAATGAAAAGAGGTCAAAAAAGGATTAAAACTATTCAGTGCTTCAGAGCTTTGGTTATTTGATCACTATAAAGTCCTCTGCAGTGGGACATAGGAGTATTAGTAGAGCTTATAATAGTTTCCTGTTTTCGACTACAACCCAGAATCTCTTACCCAGAATGGCCAGTGGCTTTTTCAACAGCTGGGAATAAGTAAATGTCTAAATCTTCCGTGTTTCTGGATTTTGCATGTAAGGGGAAAGGTTTTAGTGTGGAGAGTGGCCACAAAGAGAAAGATGCATGAACTTTGTACAACAAGAATTTCCAAGGTGGGAACTTACAGTGTATGAAGTGTTACAACACCTGTTACTAATTCATAACCCACTTGTGTGAGGGGATTCAATTAAAAGTAAACTGCATTATCTTCGGCTACTTTGAGTGCACAGAAAGAACAGCAGTGTTGATGTCTGTGGATCAAATAATCTTTTAACTCAGGACATTATGAATATCAGATCAGATCTGTTCTTGTGAATGGAATCTGCATCTATTTGCAGTGGGGCAAACAGAAGATGAGTCACAGAAAGTGCTCATTTCAGACATTGTTCCAAGGAATTCTACAGCAGTCTCACCAGGCTGCCACAATTGGACTAGTCTTACTTTCATTAAGAATTCAGTACTGGTCTTTCTGCACTGTATCAAATACATCCATAATATATAACTAGGAGGATTTTCCTTAAACAAAATAAACTATTTCCCTTATAGGTGAAGAGCAAAAGGGGGTGGGGGTGGGGTGGAGAGCATGTCCGGCATTAATTTCACTTTGCCTGACTCTGAGCTGGAGTGTCAAACTCAGGACTGGAGAAGTCCAGGTTCAAATCACCACTCACTTATAAAACAACGTTACGTTGGATCAGTCCTTCTGCCTCTCATCTTAGTATAATTTCACAGGGTTGTTGTGTGGATAAGGAGGTTTAATTCACCATCAGTTCCTTAGAGTAGGGGGTGGCATAAAAATGTTAAACAAAATATTCTTCTAGAAGTTGTACCCTCTTTATAGAGTCAGGGAAATTACTACTTTATCCTATTTTGTCGGTGGAAATTAGCATTGTGCACAATCCATTTCAGCATTTAGACTTGCTCTAGCATGACAGAAGGCAAGTGTCCTACTTACACCACTTCTTCAAAAGCACGGACTTTTTCGCAACCCTCTGGAGGTTCCCGCTTGAACACATAGGTATGATTTGGACGAGGAGAGAGGGCAAAGGCAAGGACAGGAGAAGTACTGCTGTTTTCTGGGCAAAAAACAACAACAACACAAGAAAGCTTAAATTCAATATGAGACACTGACCAAATGCAGAACTGAAGAGAAACTCCATATAAAATGATGTGCTGATTATATCATGGGGTGGGGTGTGTGTGTCCTGAAACCAAACCTTAGCAGATATCAAGGGTCCACTGTGGTTTGAACACAGGACTATGACTTTGGAGATCAAGATTTGAATCCCTGTTTGGTTATGGAAACCCACTGGGTGACCTTGGGCAAGTCACACTCTCTCTACCTCTGAGGAAGGCAAAGACAACACCTGATATAACTTACTGATTTTCATATTATATATGAAATCAAGCAGTTATAAACTAAAATAAACCAATCCAGCCTACCTCAGTCCTTCCATGAATCATGCTGCTTATTCGGGCCAAAAGGGTCTTGGAAAAAAAAACCTTTAAATGTTCAGTTCTTTGAGGGTTCCTTGAACAGAACAAGCTAGTGATGACCCAGCAGCATTTACCTTTTGCCTTTGCCTCCAACAACGGCTTCTCTAATACACAAGGGGAATGCTCCTCAGTTGCTGCTCGAGCAGGAGTGTGTGGGGACTGGCCATGTGCAGCTGAAGGGGACGGAGAAAGAGAAAGGCTGCTGCAGCTGCTACTGCTGTGCTCCACTGGCGGTAGCAAGAAGTCTCTAGTGCCTACAGGGACTGGGGCCCTGTGACCATCTGGGACATCCAGGATCTAGAAGAAAGGAAGACACATCTGAAGGATAGAGAGGCAAGCAGAAATGCTCAGAGCAATGGAGAGACCTGGGCAAGAATGACTACTAGTTTTAAAGAGTTTTTGCCCTGCTTTTTAGCAACAAAGGCTCACACAAGAGCAACACAAGACAGTCTCTGTTCATATGCCTACAACCTAAAACAGTATAAAATATAAGGGGGAAAAGAATGTGGAAGAAGAATTAGAACAAGCAAACTTCAGCATCAATTCTTATACAGTCAATAATGAACAGCTGGAATATAAAAAGGGAACCAAATGCAGATCATGATTTAGCAAAACAAAACACTGATGTGGTCCCACTTTTTAGGTACCACAGAGAAATATTAGCTTACACATTATAAACTGCTTAAGAAATGCTTAAGGGCACTGATAAGTGGTACATAAATGTACTTGCTATTGCTTGCTATTGCTATGGGTGGAAGTTACAATGTGTGGAGAAAAAGAAAAGCACAATTGGCAAGCAATGTATTTCCATGGCAGCTTCATCACCCACAGATAAGGACTGCCCACTTCTTTGAGTTAGGAAAGGATGACAGCAGTGGTCTTTGGGCCTAGGACAAAAGATGAGTCTCAGTGAGTGACAACATCATGGGCTGGCTGACATGCAGTTATGTGCCCTGGTGCAAAACAATGAGTGAAGTGTATCAAGTTAAGTTTTGGGATAGAGTGAGCAGAAAGGCAAAAGCAGAAATCACCACTGAACCAGGCATCAGTAAACAAATATTAACCAGAGCTAGTGGGGGAACTATACATTGCATTGCAATTACATGTAACAAAGTACCTGTTGAAGAAGGTACTTTAAAGGAGAGGAAGGAAAATAAAGTTTACCCCAGACACTTGCTTTTAATTCTGCCAGCACAAATGGATCCATGTAAACCTCATACTCACACCTATCCACTAGCAGAGGTTTGAGTGAGGAAAATAGATTCCTAGCACATTATCATTTATTAACTGGCTTACTTAATGATACATAATGTTTTTGTTATCAGCAACACTTTTGTGTTTAGTGTAACTAATAATTAATGTAATTTTGACTCTCCTTTGAACTCAGTTTCTCTTGAACCTCATGTTCTACCGTTCTACTCCCAACCGTGTATTGTGTATGCCCTGAAATTTTGGACAAGGCTTCCTACATCTGATGAAGTGGGGCATTATCAAAACAAGCTCATGCTTTAATAAGATAAAAAAGGTAAAATTTGCCCTTGACATGAATGTCTAGTCGTAACTGACTGTAGAGGGCAATACACATCTCCATTACTAAGCCGAACAGCCAGCATCTGAAGACAACCCGGGTGGTCATGTGGCCAGCATGACTGCACAGAATGCTGATACTTTCCCATCGAACTTGTACCTATTTATCTATTTGCATTTACATGCTTTCAAACTGCTAGGTTGGCAGAAGCTGGGACTAGTGACACGAGTTCACGTCATCATGTGACACTTGGGCCTCAAACTGCCAATCTTACAATTGTCAGAATGGCGTCTTAACCACCAGGCCACTGTGTCATAAATAGTAGTTGTCATGTATCATTTGTCACTCAGAATAGATCTTGTACATCTGCAATACTGAAGACTAAATATGGGAGAAAGGAAGTTGTGCAGTCCTCATTTTAGTCTCTTAGGCATTCACCCAAACCACTCCAACATTAATAAAGACATTGTATTTAGCATATTGTGATAGCTGGTGCTTCTTTTAAGTTTTTTAAACATTTTGAATGCTTTTAATATAGGGTTATTCAATTGTTGTGTTCAAGTCTTAATGTTAATGCATTTTAAGGCTACCTATGGATGAGAAGCTGCCAATGAATACCAGGTCCTGTAGGTCATTATTTCAGAGGAAGGAACTGGCAAAACCACTTCTGAATATTCCTTGCCTAAGAAATTTGTGGAGTCGATAGATGATTTAAAGGTAAAAATACATAGATTTTCCTTGTAGCTTTGGTATTTTAAATCAACTTGTTATTTGCCTTATTAGTTTCCATATATTTTAGTATTATTATTTTAAGTGATAGAATTCAAAGATATAGTTGTGCTAGTCTGTAAAATCAGTATATAAAGAGATCTTGTAGCATTTTTGAGACTAAGTAAAAGAAAGAAGTTGGCAGCATGAGCTTTCATGGACTTAAGTCTACTTCCTCAGATGCATTTCAGGAAGTAGACTTAAGTCTACGAAAATTCATGCTACCAACTTCTTTCTTTCAGTTAGTTACTTTCAAAAGTGCTATAAGATCTTTTTACATACTATTTTATGTGCTTTACTATTGACAGGTTATTTTTGTCCTCTTGTATACACCCAACCCAGCCCTCAAGTTAACAGAACAAAAGCAAATGTCTTTGAAATATATTCTAAACTGGATATATGGTGTAGTCACAGGACATGACAGATTTTCCCTTTGTTAAGAGAGTATGGAAATTTCGACATGGGGAGATATCACACTATATTTATACTAGCAGTGCAAAGGTAGTGTGAACAACAAGGCTAACACCTCAGGTTAGGCAGAATTCCGATCTCTATCAGGATGTTTTGTCCCAGTCAACCATAACTCACTCTGAGGAGCTCCTCATCTCCTTGCTCCTTAACAAACACCTCTTCCAATTCCTGATTGATAGCATCAAGGCTGTTATGCAAACAGGGGCTGATTGACACAGTGGCCAAGACTGGAAAGGAAGCTGGTGATGATGAAGCCTACAAACAAGAACATGCAATACTGAAGTAAACAAGTGACTAATAACTCTGTGCAAATAGAAGTATATTCTCCTAAACAGTTCAAACTTAAGCGTGCCATTCCCAGTTTATCTGTTATAAACACATAGGTCTACTTTGATAAAAGTTATTGGTCTGCCCAACTCAGAATCTGCCAGTGTCTCTCCAACTAGTCCCACCTAGGAATTGATAAATATTTTAGATCCTACATGATTTAGGGGGTCCACCCTAGTGGTGTTCTCCAGATGGGCAGGATGAGACGTCCTCTGCCCCAATATACACTTTTTAAAAGATCTCTACTAAGCCTAACTAACCCATGGCCTATCTAACTAGGAGATACTGCAGGGAAAGACTCTGTAAGCATCTACACAGCTAATTACATGCTTTTAACACTGAACTCTGGACTTTCTCCTATGATGGTGGTAATAATAATAATAATAATAATAATAATAATAATAATAATAATAATTAGTTATAGCCCGCCTTTTCTCAAGTAATCAAGGCGGGTTACAACATCTTAAAAACCAAACAATACAATAGAGTAAAATTTCAGTTACCATTAAAACAGATCCCCGCCATCCCCCCATAAGAGCTGATAGGACTCAGAGAGATGTGAAATACAGTCAGCCCTCTGAATCCACAGATTCAATTATCCACGGCTTTAAATATATTTTCTTAAAATATAAACTTGATTTTGCATTTTATATAAGGGGTGCCATTTTACTACACCGCTATATTTAGTGGGCATCAACATCCATGGATTTTGGTACCCACAGGGGGTCCTGGAACCAAACCCCAGCAGATACTGTACCAAGTTCAAGCCCCCAGCTTAGCTATTGTTTCTCAGGGCAGGCAGAGAAAAGGTGACACAGAGCAAGTCCCATTCTCTTGACCTTCAGGTATAACATCAGCATAGCCAAAAAATAGGAAAATGGCCAAATTCCTCGCAAAGTCATGTGATAGGGAAGTGAATGGTCCTGTGTTTCCCACTGTCCTAAATGTGAAAAATACCACAAAATGATAATTTAATACCGTTTTGATAAGAAGAATAAAAAAGGGAGATTTGAACTGTACCTTGACTGATGAGAGCACAGTATGATCCCCTTGAACTGGAGAGTTCTGGTCTTTCTCTTTGCTGTGGTAGGCTCCTAGCTTGGTTCGCTGGAGCTGCTGTTTCAGTTTAGCAATCTAGGGAATAAGAAGTTGGGAAAGTTAAGTATTCCTGATATATCAAATAGCTATTTCCCACAATTTCTCCTTCAGTTTCTGTAGTAATCTTGCAAACTACGTGCCTTGTTGACTAACTGCCCAATTCTCAAATCATTTTGAGTATCACAACAAATTCATTTCTTATTTCAAATTAATGGAACTTGGCATGGTGTGGTGGTAAAAAAGTGATGGACTCAGAGAGCCAGGCTCTAGTTTCCCACTGAGCCAGGAAACTCTAGTTTCCCACAGAGCTAGGGCAGTCTTTAACTACTCACTCTAAAACTGATTTTCCTCACAAGGGGTGCTGTAAAAATTAAGTAATGTAAGAGGAAAGGCACGTATACTGCTTTAAGCTCAATGGAAAAATCGTGGGATTTTAGTGTTAACTAATAAAATATAATTAATAAATAAATCTAATTGTCACCACAAAAACAGAAGGTGGTTCCTATCAAACACACAAAACAAAGCCATATGCTCTCTATTTAATGGAACAAATGAATCAACAAGTAAAACTTTTTTTTAATGTGATTCGATAACACCAAATACATTTCAATGTACAACCTCTGACATGGAGAAAAGACCCTCATTGCACACTTTCACTTTTAAGAAACATAAAACTATGTAAGTTACTTATGGCCTGCCTTTCCCAAAGTGACCTTCTGTACAGTAGTTTTTGTCACTGAGATTCTAGAAGAACATTTTGTTACTGGGGTATGGTAAACTCTATTGGGATTTTACAAGCAAATCCCATTTTACATTCTAATTCTAAGGGCTTTCTCCCTTTTTTGGATGCTCCTTTTGTTGGATGCTCAATGGCTTTCCCAAACAAAATTCAGCCACCACTGAAACTGGTCTAATATTGTATACCAGGAGTAGGCACCTATATGGTGGGTTGGAACCAATTCCTCCCCCCACAGTCTACGGAGTTTATCAGACAAGGGGAATTGGAAGTATAATCTGATGGCAATCTGAATGCAATCATGTGGTTTAATGTTATTGCGTGATAACCCACTACACACAAATTCAGGCAATGGGAAATCAGTCTGAACGCAATCATGTGGTTTCACGTTATTGCGTGATAGACTGCCACACACAAATTCAAGCAATGGCATGCTATTTTTGGGCAATGGGGAGCCAGTTCAAATGCAATGCGTATTCACGTAATTGTGCGAAACTAGCGAATTTAAGTGAATGCATTCTGGCCCCACTTTCTTTTCATTCGAATTTAAGAGAAATTCCTCCCGTTTGATAAACTACTACATCAATCCATGTACCAAACAACTCCTTTGTTAGCTACATATCACGCAAAATGGCAACTGGAAGTGGTATGGCATTGCTTCCAGCTGCCATTTTGGCCAATACACAGCCAAAAAAAAAAAAGAGTATTTTCAGGGGTGAGGAAGAAGAGTTCCATGCATTGAAGGGGTTTTACAGTTTTTGGTCAAAAATCACCAGAAAAATCATGTCAAAAACAAGGGTTCAGGAGACTAGCAGGTGAAAATATGAGGTTCAAGGGCTGCTTCAGTCAGCTTTTTCCCCTACTCAGAATATGAACAGAAACAGAGAGCAGTGATGGCTCTTTCCTAATGAAATGATTGGCCAGTTATCTGTAGGGAACACTGAATCTGGGTTTCCTGGTCACACAGTACAGGCACTATGGCAATATGTGTTTTGGCAGCTTAATTTCTTTTGCAGATTGTCAGAAGACAGATTTCACTAGAGTTGCCAAGCAGATCTCTCACCTCTCTGCGATGATCTATGCTACTCCATGAGGCAGAACGCTTATGGGCTGTGGCTCTCCCTACCCCTGTTTCATGCCAGGATACAGGAGTCTACAAAGAGAGAAAAGAGTTCCTCAATTGCTGACCATTCCACAACTCTCACAACCTTAAAAAAGGGTAGTTCCAACGTGGCACTTTCATCCTGCAAGAGTCATTTTGAAAACAAGCTTAAAAAGGAAATCTCATGTCCAAAAACTGCTTTTTAAAAAAAAATTCTACCTTACTTCCATATCAGAAAGAAAGATAGGTACAGTTCCATGCATAGTCACTGTCATTATCCACTATTTGATTTATACCCTGTCTTTCCTCATTCTACATCAGAAGCTCTCACCAATCATTATCACATGTACAAATAGTAGAATGTACATGAGATCTTTGCATTTGTCCTTACATGGCAGAATGCATGTATGTTCAGTGCTTTGCTACACAGAAATAGTACTGGTTTAAATGCCAACCACTGTCCACCTTTAAATGGAAATTTCCCAGCTGGATTTTCAGTGAAGATCTGTGATTGGAAAATGACTTACTTGCCTGTACATCTTTCTTTTGAGGAGGTTGGGAAGGGAGAGAGATATGTGAAATTCAGATTCACATAAGCTGTTCTCATGTGTGTTCCTCTTTAAGAATAATCCTAGAAATTTCCCCAAGGAAGGAAAGCCTTATATCTGAGGTTTACTACCATGTAAGCAATATTTCTTAAGGCAGCCAAGTCTAGAGTTTCAACAAGTTACTTTCTACTGCAATCCCCAAGAATCACCTATCCAACATGGCCAAATTCACACCTCCCAATTTACAATGCAAGTTTTTTTTAAACAAATCCAAAGATGTCTGTTGGCAGTCTAGATGGATGAGATTTTAAAACACTGTGTACTTCCACCTCTCCAGGCAGTCTTCAAGATCAGCTCCAACTGGCCAATACACAGTGTAGACAAAACTATTATGTTCCCCCAGACCAAGTTCCATTCCTCACTGGAGACAGCTTGGGAATGTTTCTATTTGTACCTTAGGCCTCCACCTGATAAAATGCCAAGGCAGTACACTGGTACCCCGGGTTACGAAATTAATTCGTTCCGCCGCCGCTTTCGTAACCCGGGATACTTCGTAAGCCGAATAGCCCATAGGCGCTAATGGGGAAAAAGCCGCGGCTGCGCCGCAGCTCCATTTAAAACAGCGCCGGGGTTTTTTCGTAACCCGAAAAAACCTTCGTAAGCCGAAACAATAAATCCCTATGGGATTTATTCGTATCCCGAAAATTTCGTAACCTGGGTATTTCGTAACCCGGGGGACCAGTGTATTAAAAAGCTTTCCAAACAACAGGACTAGCCTCTCTGGAGAGGCTATGACAAACGTCTAGCCGCTCTTTAAAGACAGTCCTGTTGAAGACATTTACATAACAAAGTGTACAGATCCCTGAAAAGTCACTTAACAACTGGCAAGGCTTTGCAAGTGTTGGAAGGTGAGCTACATAGGGAAGCTCTCCAGACAACCTGCTCAATCCAGGATGCCAAAGACCTTTGCCTTTCAGCCAGAAGAAGAAAGGATAACTACTGTATATGCTGGGTTAATACTGGGTAAAAAGTTGCTTCCTGAACGTTTAGCGAATTGCTCTGGAGGCAGGAGTGAAGAGTGAGAAAATCCAGAACTGTGTAATTTGAAGGTAAACCCTTCCCCCAAATAGCAAGAAAATCCTGCTGAGGAAGACTGGAAATCACAAGAAAAAAACCCCAAAAACAAACCTTCCAAATACCCCATGGGGATAATGAAACATGTGCCACAATGGAAGCCTTACACCATGCAACAATGATGTTTCCAGCAAGCCCAGTGTGAAAGATAATGGATGTTACAATCCAACAATATCTGGAAGACCATAGTTGCTTAACTTAATATGATTTAAGCAGTTAATTCAAATTATGCAATTGAGTTTCCCGCATTTGGGGAAATTGCAGGGGTCAACACACTCGGGAATGCAATGGATGATCCTCACCCTGGGAAAACCATCTGGAAGCTATATGCCAGTGGTGGCGAACCTATGGCACGCGTGCCAGAGGTGGCACTCAGAGCCCTCTCTGTGGGCACACATGTTATTGCCCTAGCACAGAGTTTGCCAGAGTTTCTTACTAGAAAGTCAGAGGGACGTGGCACTTTGCAATAAATAAGTGGGGTCTGGGTTGCAGTTTGGGCACTCGGTCTATAAAAGGTTCTCCATCACTGCTATATGCAATCAAAAACTGCATACAAGTGAGTAAACTGGGTGGCAGAAGAGAGGTGACACATCTTGCCCCTCCTCAAAACCCAGTATAGAAATAAAGTAGATTACTAGAGGTAGGAAACACCTTCCTTCAATATCCAGGACAGAAATGCAGTTCTTCCTTTCTACCCGTTATCCCCCAACAAGCTAGCATTTTTTGTTTGTTCATTTGTTTGCTAATAGCTTTTGCAGAAGGGCTTATTTACAAAATTGAAATTTAAAAAATCTTTTAAAAGTAGTGCTTACTAAGTCACCAACAGTTAGCCAATGTGCTATTACTAAAATGGCAGATACTAAATTTCAATTTGATGCCTGAAAGGGTGCTATGGTGGATATCAGGCACATTTCCTTGGGCAGAACATTCCATAGCAGAACCACTGTACATCCCTCCCTTGGGAGCCATTTGCCTCATCTCTCACACTGGGGGATGACAAGGATCACCAAGGAAAATCTTAACATTTGGAAAGATTTATCTGGGATAAGGCAATTCTTATGCCATACCAAATGCATAGAATCAGAAAATCTTAGATTTGGAAGGAACTACAAGAGCCACCTGCTCCATCACTCTGCAGTGCAAAAACACACAACCAAAATACAGTGGGCCTTTGTTACCTGCTGAGGTTTTGTTTCAGGACCTCTCCCCCATGGATAACAAAATCTGTGGATGCTCAAGTCCCATTAAATATAATGGCATACTAAAATGGTGTCTCCTATATCAAATGACAAAATCAAGGTTTACTTGAATTTATGGATAGAAAAATCTGTGGATAAGGAGGGCTGACTGTATTCCTGATAGATGCCCATCCAGCTTCTGTTTAAAGACCTCCAAAGATGAAGAGCCTACCCTCTGAGGCAGTCTACTCCACTGCCAAAGAGCTCTTTCTCTAAGTACTTGCTATTAGAGAAAAAAGTCCTTCCTACTGTTTTGGAACCTCTTGTAATTTGAATCCATCCAGAAAAAAGAGGAATGTTCTTTGACATGAAACTAAATTTGAAACCACAAGCTCAGACAAAATGTATGGAAGGTGTGCCTCATCTCTCTCAAGGTTGTAATAAAAAAGAATCTTGTGCTGTGCACACAGTAGAAAGCTAGCCACAGGGTCCACAAAATACAGGATATTGTGAAGTGTCTATTGACATTTTTCTGGCTATTTCACAAAGAAGGAAGCACTTTAGCAAGTCAGAGAAGTCTCTGGCTTTCCGGCTACCAAGGTGCCTGGCTCCACAAAATCCATGACCTGTACTTGTTACAATATGTTGGCTGGCATTATGGGAACTGCAAACCCACATGTCTGGAGGGCACTTGGGTTAAGGAGAGCTGGTCTAAACTAACTGCCATCCTTGGGACATAACAGCCATGTGGGTATTATGCCACTGTACAAAAAACAAACAAAACACACACACACAGAGCAGTGTAGAAAGTACTCTATTCCACATAGGCTAGGGAAACCTCAACTGAAGAAGTTTTAAAATATGTATTAGCAAAGCCAGCTTTACATAGGTTGGAATAGCTCTTAAATTTGATACACCAAACCCATATAAGCAAGTTAAACAGTTATTCAAGTTAGATACATCATTTGTTTAAGTACCGTATATACTCAACTGTAAGTCAACCTCATGTATAAGTCAAGATCAACTTTTGGGGCTAAAAATGTGGATTTTTTACGTGACCCGTGGATAGGTCGAGGGTCAGATTTAAGGAGGCAGCCCAGCTGGGGAGAGGCTGCTGGTGGTCAATCGCCCTTCCAAGTCTCTCCCCAGCTGGATTGCCCTTTGCAAAGGAAGCCTCGATGGGGAGAAACTGCAGGGCGATCGGTCGCCCTTCCAAGTCTCTCCCCAGCTGGGCTGCCCCTTGTGGAGGAAGCCCCGCTGGGGAGAGGCTTGGCCGATACTGTATTGCCCCGTGTATACATCTATTCAGGATTTTGGAGGCCATTTTGGGGCAAAAATTTCTTGACTTATAGTTGAGTATATACGATAAATCCTGGGCTGCTGACATTTCCAAATATGTGCCTACCACAGTGGACCCCTGTACAACTCCATGAGGGGTAATTCCTACCCCACAGAAGGGGAGCAGCTTTTATAACTATCTCCACTGAACTACTCCCTCATGGCTTCAAACTGTATCAACCGTAAATCTATGTATTGATTGGTGACATATACCACCTAGTGGCTGAAGAGAGCATGCAAGTCTCAATCACACAGCCCTGTTTAAATGAATGGCTTAACACACCCCAATAATCTCAAGGTACATATTCATAGGATAGTCTAAGTATCCTTACCAAGTCTCATGGTCTTGAAGCTATAGCTCAGATGGATACATACTCTTATTCTAGATAAATATAAAATTATTATAGAGAAACTTAGAGAAACTTATTATAGAGAAACTTATTATTACAGAAAAACTAAAATTATTATAGAAAGGAAGACATGCACACATAGAAATATTCAATTACATGAACCACCACGTACATTCTGAAATAGTACAGCCTCTATGCAGATTGGTCATTACAGTGAAAACTAGGCCAAAGTCTGGACGTGACAAGAAGCACTGCTGGTGATGGAACTATAGCTCTGGAATTCTATCCCCAGGGAAGCTTGCCCAGTGACTACATTATAACTACAGACTGCCAAGTAACACACATTTCCCCCCCAATCTTTCATGCCTTGAGCCTGGTTGTGCTGTATTTATAGCTATGCTGCTGTTCTGGGTTTTAGCAGCACTGTTAACTTTTTCATTTTAGTGGCAGTTATAGGGATTGGAAGCATTTCAAGCTGCACCTGGTTTGAGTATTTCTCTTCATGCAAGTCACAGAAGAAATAGTATCACTAGAATTATGAACACTGCCAACATGTTTATCTGGTCAATGACCAAGCACCCCTAGTTTCACTGCATGCATGTATCTATGCAATCCAATTAAAAATGCTGGATTCATCACCTAATTGAGTGGCTGAAGCCATCCTATTTTCACAGAAGGACTGTTTGTTGCTCTCTAGAAATATTTAGAGGTTGCTAAGGGTTCCTCGATGACTGGAGGCTTACCATTCCATCTGAGAGCACATATGCCTCGTGCTGAGCAAGCTCTTCCATTGCTGGAGTCCTCATTTTTAAAGCAGCACATGGCAGCCGGCCCATGAACGTTATATAAGGGTTTTGGCCCAGAGTAGCAAGCAGAGCTGAAAAAGCCTCTAGCACTGAGCCCATTCCAGAAGGAAAGTGCCAAAGGCCAGCTGCCTCTGCAACTGAAGCCAAGGAAAAGTCAAGCATTGCCTCAAACCTACACAAACACCACAAGGAAAGCCTTCCCTAGAAAGCTCGAGACAAAAGAGAAAGAAGCTCATGCTGTGATATATTTTTGTGCAGGGCATCAGAGGCGTTACTCTGAAATCTGATCAACATATACTTTATGCTTAGGGAGTGCCAGTTCACTGATAAGCACTATAGAAATATATTTGCTATTGCTATTATACAGAAGTTACATATACCTTTTAAGATTAAAAGAACTTTATCAGGTTTAAAGCTCGATGAGCAATTACAGAAAGTTATAGGACTTCTCCAGATTTTTGCAATTTGATTACCTATAATGCTGAGAACCACAGGGCCAACAGAAGTCTGGACAAAGTACCTACCACACAGAAGTACTCTGATCATTAAACTCCTTTCTATTTACTTCTCTTTTTTTACTGTATATAGCATCCAATTATGTTGGAGCTCAATCAATAAATAGGAATGTCTATCTATTATTTTACACATTTTCCATTGTACATGGCTGTTGTATATTTGATTTGAGATGAACGGGGTAAGAATATTTTTTTTGTTTATGTACACTGATGTCACTAAATTTTTACCAATCAGAATACTGAATGATATTTTATATTCTTTACTAATTACTGTAAGCAGTCTTAAGTGTCTAACACAGGACAAATAAGGCCAAAGGTGGTCCTCTAGATGTTGGGCTGCAGCTCCCAGAATTCCACACACTGGCTATGCTGCCTTGAGATGAAAGGGGCTGCAGTGCAACAAATATTGTTAGCTGCACTAAGAGATCACTGAGCTCAGTTCCTGGACTGCGTGGACTGCAAAATGCACAACAAATTTCACGTATTAGTCAAAAACAGAAGGTTGGGGAACCTTTAAAGACTAACACATATCACAACAAGCTTTCATGGACTGCAACCCACTTCGGCATTCTGTATCTGATGAAGTGATCCCTGATCTAGAAGTGAGTGGAAGATTAGTTCTAGATCTACCAGAAAATCTGTGTGACTGGATGTAGATCAGCATATTTCTTTGGCTCCCAGTTATTCAAAGTAGGCCACAAATGAGAAGACTAATCCCAAAGGTATACTCCTGAAATGAACAAAGAAGACCAGGTTTAGACTTAGAAGGAGAAGTGAAGATAGAAGGAAGGAACATCAGCAATCTAAGATACGCAGATGGCACTACACTACTAGTGAAAAACATAATGCACTTGAAGCAATCACTAAGGAAGATCAAAGAAGAAAGTGCAAAGACAAGATTGCTGCTGAACATAAAGAAAACAAAAATAATGACCACAGAAAATCTACATAAATTCAACTTACACAATTAGTAAATCAAAAGATTTCCTACACCATGGATAAAATACTGATCTGAACAGGTATTGCAGTCAAAAAGTAAGAAGAAGACTAGGAATGGAAAGGGGAGCTATGAAAGAACTAGACAAGATCCTAAAGAGTAAAATATATATAACTGAGTACTAAAGTTAGAATAATTCAAATGACTGTATTTCTTATTACCATGTAGGGATGTGAGAGCTGGACAGTGAGTGGGTAAGAAGAAAATCAACTCATTTGAGATGTGATGCTGAAGAAGAGTGCTAAGGATACCACGAACAGCCAAAAAGGCAAACAAATGGGTCCCTGAACAGATCAAGTCTTAACTCTCTCTGGAAGCCAAGATGATTAAATGAAGGCTCTCCTGCTTTGGCCACATAATGAGAAAGCAATAATGCTAGGAAAGGTAGAAGGTAAGTAGTAAGAGAGAAAGACTGAAGGCCAGATGGTTATACTGAAGGTCACAGGCCTCAATCTATGGGACCTAAGCAGAGCAGTGGAGGATGGAGGGGCTTGGAGATATCTCATTCACAGCGTTGTCATGAATGGGGTTGACTCAAGGGCAATTAACAGAAACTCACAATACCTTTCTGGTAGATCCCAGGATTCTAGTTTTAAAAACTATATCCTGCAAGTTAGCAAATATTATAGCTGGGGGGAGGGGGGGGCAAAAGGGTCGTATCAGCCCCTCAGGAAGGGCCACACCCTTCCACTCCCCCCCCATCAAACTTTTTCTGCCTCACCCTCCCACAAGGGGATGTAAGGGGATTTTTATCATGCTTTTGGGCTCCATTGTGCAAGTTTAGGTCCAAGAAGAGGCATAAATGTCCTAAAGCAGTTGTCCTCAAACTGTGCCCTTTTAAAGAGATTTTGGACTTCAGCTCCCAGAAGCCTTAGCCATGATGGCCAATGGTCTGGGATTCTGGGAGCTGAGGTCCAAAATCCTTTAAAGAGCACAGTTTGGGGACCACTTTCCTAAAGAAACAAGATCCCATATGACCTTGGAAGTTAAACAGGATCAGCCTGTTTAGCATTTGGATGGGAGACTGCTAATGAATACCAGATGTTGTTGATTATATTTCAAAGGAAGGGAATGGTAAAACTACCTCTTGAGTATTTCCTTACCTAAGAAAACGATATGAAATTGCCTAAGAAAACCATATGAAATTCATGGGGTCACCATAAGCTGTCAGGCAACTTGAAGGCACATGCATGGGTACAGGTTTTTTTTTATAAAACAGGAAGTAGCCAGATGTGACTTTCTGCTAGCTGAGGACAGTCATCAGTTATTTTGCATAGTTTGGTAAGGTCAAGGACAGCTTTAAGGGAGATAAAATTGTGAAGGAGTTTCAAGTTATGAGATGGGCAGTACTAAATCTCAGGACAATGCAGGAAAAATCAAGGTACTGCAGCTACTGCCCTACAAATAAAGATTGCAATGTTTGGAATTCTTTAGCTTAAAAAAAGGTGAGGGGAAACATGATTGAGGTGTATAAATGCATGCAAAGTGTGGAAGATTTCCTCACCCCTTTGTAATACTCCAGCCAAGGTTATTAACTGAAAAGGAATGGCAGATTTTGAGCTAACAAAATAATATAATTCAGTGTTCAGTTGAATTATGGAACTCACTACCATAAAACTGTGGCTTCAAAATTAGGATAAACAAATTCATGGGAGCTTAAAGTTATCCACAGCTAAAAGTCATGATGTAGTATCCATCTGAATACCAACTGTTAGTAAACATGAGAAGAGTGGTTTCCCATTTGTCACGTTCCTAGAAGCATCTGTCTGGACACACCTACAGAACATAGTATACTTCATCTGATAGATCTTCAATATGATTCAGCAAGTGTCATATTGAGTTCTTAGCAGGACTAAGAAAGTAAAAACAGATACCAAAGTTTCCCTTCCTTTTTGTAGCTGGTCATTTGAGCGTTTTCACTTAAACATATAACTGTTTCTTCTTCCCTGTCTTCTATGGACACAACCTCACATGAAAAACAGATTATCAAGCAACCTATAACTCCCTCTCCACCTAGCTTCATCATTGTGCTGTAAGACATGTGCTGGTACCCCACATTTTTATCTCTGACCCTTCATAAGGTAGGTCTGGTACCTGAGTAGATTTGTCACTCATATGTGCTACGGCAGCTCCTTCGGCATCCCGGGGCCACTGACCCAAGAGGTAGGATCCAAGGACGTTGTCCAAGGAAGATGTCCTCCATACTTTGGGAGGTTTGCTTCGGCTGGCCTTCTCCACAGGACCCGCAGAACATGGAACACTAGCTGGATAGAAAGGAGGAGAAATATATAAGGCAGGCAAGCCTATTAAAGAGTCACTGTCTAATCTCTTCCAGCAGGAGTAGCAGCTTTATCTGCTTATTCTCACATGTGCTTCTGATTACTCTAAGCAACTGGGGGAGGGGGGGCTTTTGACAAATGGTTGCAAATATCAACTGGACCCAAATACAGCAGTTCAAGTATTCACTGGAGCCCACTTTTTGAATTACAGAACACTAATGCTGTGCTGTATTTAGTGGCTTTGACTTTCCGAGCCCAATTCAGTGCTGATTTTGATCTATAACCCACTAAACAATTGTGGAGGCACCTCCCAGACAAAACTTTCCACTTGCTTAGGTCTTTCAAGCAAGGTCCTCTATTGAAGGACATTTTGATATACAGCGAATGGGGATACAAGATAGGGCCTCCACTGCAGTGACTCCCAAGCTGTGGGAGTGACTTCCCCAGCATGGCTCATTTGATGGTATATTCAATTATTTTAGGTGTTTGATCAAAGCATTGCTGTCAAAAAGCATTGCTTCAGAACAAATGAATACCTCACTTTGTTTTTTAAAAAATGGTTCCCCCAACCTCTCATCTGTTTCTCATCACATCTTCATTAATCTGTTGTCTTACTGTTCTTATTGGTTCCTTCATATACCTGATTTTAAGTGTTTTACTGAACTTTGTTTTTGCTGCCCTTTAAGGCTAAAGGTTAATATCACATAAACAGAATAAAGTATTTTATAACAAACTAGATGCATTTCCTACCACTGTCATCAACAAGTGCAATTCTAACAGCTGGAGTAGGGATGTTCACTAGAACCAACAGCAAGGTTCCATGTTAGGGCTGTGGAAGCTTTGACCCTCCATATGGTTTAGACTGCAACTTGCACAATTCCTTCCTATTGTCCATGTTGTCCTGGCCTTCAGGAAGTTGGTTCAAAACATCTAGAGGATGAAACATTCCACAGTCCTGCTCTAAGTATCAATTCAGCCTTGCTAAAACCACCCCATCAGCATATCAGTTGGAAGTGTGCCTTTCTGTAAGGGCTGCCACCTCCCACTTTAAGGTAGAAGTGGGCAGAGTTGGGCATGGCTTCAATAGGTTACAGAAAAGGAAAGGGGCATAGGCATCCTTAACAACTGGGGGTTCAATACATTTTGGACTCTAGAACCTTAGCAAATACAAAACATAGCATGAGAAGCCATCCTATATGTCACCCAGAAGCCTTAGGCAATTCATGTCTCCTCTCCCTCAAATCTTCCTCAGAAGGCTGGAGAAGAACTACAAGATGAAATGTCATAACACCTAACCTTTGGGAGAGAAATCTAATTGTATCTTAATGTATTTATTACTTTCCCAAGAGCTTCTTAAAAAGAATGCATTTACTGTACCTCCTTTAGTTTTAGACTGTATGCCTTAAGAGAGGCCCAGTGATTTTCATCACCACACCCTGGAGTCCCCCTACTGCTGCAGAAAGCCTGGTAACTTTTGAAGCTTGCTCAACAAAATTATCATAATTTCCTGAAAGTGTAAGCACAAGTCTATTTTACACAATGCCAAAGACTGCTGCCACACAGTCCCATATTGCCAACATTTCTTTCCCAGGATTCTGCACAAATCAACACAAACGTTTCTAGAAACCAACTGTTAGGGTAAGTTTCAGTTCAAAAAACCCAAATCTAATCTTTGCTCAGGTAAAAGCCATAGCTTAGCAGGGTAGTGTTTTGCAGTGCTTTGGATGCAGAAGATCTCAGGTTCAATCCACAGCACTACCAAGTAGGTCTTAGGTCAAAAAATGGCTCTCAGTGAATGTATTATTCTGAATAATACATTATATATAATGTATTATTACATTAATATGAATAATATGAATAATAATATTAATAATAATAATATGAATATTCTGTCTCACTTTAAGGCAACTAAATATGTTTTCTCAGGAACTCCTCAGACAGAATTAGGCAAGTCACAACTTTTAAGCTTAGTTTACATACATATAAGTGTTTTTTTGTTATAGTATATATTAAGCCTTACAATTCCTATGCCACATATTATTAATGTCTTCGCAGAAGTATGGTACTCAGTTCCATAAGGTTTAGAAACCCTTTAGTTCCCTATTCTCTTTTCTTCCATTCTTCCTCTTCACACACACCGCTGGCTTTCAATTCTTCTTTCCTGTTGGTAATTCTTTTCTTTCATCCTGCCGCATGTTTGGCTTTTTCCTTGGTCACCAAGCAGTAGTGCCTGGCAAAAGGATATATCACTGGAGCTACCTAGAGGCCCTCTGGAGAAAGCTATATCCCAGATCTGATAAAGCCTCTTCTCTTCACTGGTTAGGGAAGGTGAATGAAGTCTGTCACCTAGTGATTAAAGATAGTACAGCAGGCTACAGACAGAGGTCAATTAGCTAGAATTAAATACTGTAATGAAAATTAAAATTATTTTAAAAATTAAAATTAAATAATTTACTTAGAAAATAAATTGCCACCAAAATGCACACATTTACACACCTATGTCAGGGTACAAGTATCTAGGTTTTGGTATCCTGAATCTATGATGAGACATACACATTACATTATTATAGATCAGGGGTAGGCAACCTTTTTGAGCCAGGGGCCGGGTTGCTGTCCCTCAGACAACTGGGGGGCCAAAGCCAAAAAATAAATAATTAAATAATATTTTTAAAAAATATATAAATAAATAAACTGGGATAAATGTAGGACAAAATTTTCAAAAGGAGGACACTTTTTTTTAAAAAAAAAAATGGAAGACACGCGAAAAAAATTTGCTAATTTTTTAAAAAACTGTTAATATAAATGCATGTTTCTGAGGCTTCTATAGACAATTGCTCCCCCTTGCCCACCTCCTCCTGATAGGCCAAAGGCCCCTTGCCCTCGCGTGAGAGGCCAAAGGCTCCGGCGGCAGGTTGCCTACCCCTGTTATAGATAATAGTACATAATTACTAATAATACAGTGGGCCCTTGGTATTCGCTGGGGTTTGGTTCCAGGATGCCCTGTGGATACCAAAATCCATGGATATTCAAGTCCCATTAAGTACAATGGGAGAGTAAAACGGTATTCTTTATATAAAATGGCAAAATTAAGGTTTGCTTTTTGAAATTTATGTATTTTAAAAATATTTTCAAACCATGGATGCTTGAATCTGTGGATAAAAAATCCATGGATACAGAGGGCTGACTGTACTACATTTAATTATTAAAATCTTGCTGCCTCCATACTCCTGCACAGAGAGTGGCTTACTCGGTGCTGAAGCAATGAGCTATTGCATGAGCTAAACATATCTCATGGGTCACAGGCACAAGCAAATCAGGCTCTACACCTCAGGCACCAAAAAGGTTGCTGGGCTTCAGCTCCAATAATCCCTGACCACTGGCCATGCTAACTGAAGCTGATTTGAGTTGAACATCAACAACATCTGAAGGGACACACATTCCCCATCCATAAGTGACATGAAGCTTATTACAGTCAACACCATTAAATGTCACCTCAGTTGCAAAGCTAACCATAGGCCCAAATAGATGACTATATAGCAAGCTATGTCATTGGGAGTGTTAATGACAGATTAAGAGCATAGATGCTGTTGGCCAAGGGACCATGTTGCCTTGTGCCAACTCAGACCATTAGTTTATCTCTGGCTGAGAATGTCTGGCAGTAACTTTCCAAGTTCTGACAGAGGCACGTTTCTTAGCCCTGCTATAACATGAAACATGTTCTGCCTGCAAAACATCAGAGCTTGGAAAAAATCCCAGAATCCACCAGTCAACATAGCTTTCCCAAATTCTGGAAAGCCTGTCTTTGAATCCTAAACCTAACCAATCCTATCTATATTTGCCCTATAACTGGAGAAGACTATCAGCAGAAGCCAAAAGAGAAGCACAAATTTCATTACCATCTAAGGAGCTCTGGGTAAGAACTTATAGTGAATATGCAACTGCCAATCATTTGACAAAAAGGAAGGAAGGCAGACAGGCACTAATAGCGCTTTGGTTGCAAGATTCATTTCCCCAGCTGTCTGAGCAGGAAGGGGTATGGGTTAGTGAGAAAAAATGGGGCCTTGCCTTGTCCACACTTAGCTCACAAGTGGTAGATCCAATGGAGCTGCACAAACTCATGCTGGTAAAGGCTCACGACCGCACTAAAAGTTATAACTGTCTTCCTTCAGTTATTAAGATACTGAAAATAAAATTTCAACAGCTATTTGTCCCATATTCCTCTGGAGTCTTGTAACATTGAGAGGAAGACACATTGTTTAAAAAGGAAGGTTGCCATTGCCACTGCAACCATATCAGGTATTCCTTGCTTGCACACTACTACTCAGCTGTCATTTCTTGGGCCTCCTAGTTTCGTTTCAGAGTTAGCTGTTCAAAACCTATCAGCTCCCACTTGCAGCAGAGTATACGTATATGTATACATATATGTATACATACCCATACCTGTTTAATAACAAAACAGGAACATAGTTGCCTGCAAGACTATTAATCACATAGATTTATGGTGGGAACAGGATATCACATTGATGATTAATTATTTGTTGTTGTTGTGTGTCTTCAAAACATTTCTGATTTACAGTGACCATAAGTTGAACCTACCATAGGTTTTTCTGGAGCTGAGAGAATGTGACTTTCCCACGATCACCCAGTGGGCTTCCATGGCCATACAGGGACTCAAACCCTGATCTCCAGAACCATAGTCCAACATTCAAACCACTAAATCATGCTAGCATTCCTTATTAAGCACTTATTTGCTAATAAGGAAAGCACAAATAGCTTCTTAAAAATCCTTTGGAAAGGAACATTGTGATAACTCATCTTTATGGATCATCTTAGCACTTCTCATGCCCAGTCTCTCAGTAAACTTTACACCATTCCTCCTGTCCCGGTAACATGGATCAATGTAACCTACACAGTGTGTTGGGGTGTGTGTGAGTCTGACACAAATGGGAGTCACAAAAATCACCACCACATTTGCGGTGGAGGAAAGCTCTGAAGCAAAGCTTACTCTTCACATCTCATTCTCAAGCATGGCTCCAGGCTACTGCATTTAAACACAAAGAGAGAAAGAATGCCAACTACAGCCCAAGGCTGGGGATTGTTTGTTTTTCATTTAGAAGTAAATTAATATGTGCTCATAAAGCAGGGACCTCCTGGTTTGCTGCCAGCTCCCAGTTCAGAGCTCTTGACTCATAGCAGTCAGCAGCTATTTAAGGCTTCCCTTGACTGCTTGCTGAAGGTGTATGTGGGTCTATTTGAGGCGCATGTAGCTTGCACTGTTTCAAAAGAGATGCCTGGGCTTAAGCCCACTTGGTAATCTCTGCCCTTTAACCCTAGAGGTGCAGCCACTCTCTGGTCAAGACAACCTGCACAACACACACAGACTCACAATTTGAGCTGGGAGTTGACAAAGCAAACCCTGGCCCATATACACATATACAATGGGTCTGTGTTATCAGCTGGTGGTTGGTTGCAGCCCTCTCCCCTGGATAACAAAATCTGTGGGTGCTCATGTCCCATTAAATACAGTGGCATAGTAAAATGCTGTCCCTTACATAAAATGGCAAAATCAAGGTTTGCTATTTGGAATTTATATTTTGAAAAATATTTTCAAGCCAATGATACTTGAATCTGTGGATAAAAAAATTCATGGATAAGGAGGGCTGACTGTAATTCCCTGCCTGTGCAGAAGGAATCAGTGCCTGCACAATGTTAGCACAGCTGGGGGAAAACATTGCAGCCCCGCAGCTGGACTGAAGTGCTTTTCTGCTCATGTCAAAGCAAGGCAGCTAAAAATACACCCAAGGCAGCAAAACAATGCTTGCTGCAAGACAAAGATGGCCTGTGGGAGAAGCAGAGGAGGGTGGAGTGTCCTGTTTACAGTGCAGCCCAATTATCAGCTGAGACCATTAGGGCTGGGACCAGCCAGCTCCACCTAGCTGTGTATTCTGGGACTGGCCCAAACTGTGTTCACTTGCTAAGCATCTTCTATCTGGGGCGTGAGAGAAGAGAGTTCAAGATGGAACTGCTTTGAGATAATGAAACCCTCACAATCTCAGCCCACCAGTTTGACAGCTGCCTCACATCTCCTTCTCCTCCAGCTGGGGCTGTTCCTTTTTAACTTGTTCTACTTGCATCCAAAACTCAGAAGGAATATCAGCATTCTGAACAGGGGAGGCCTATAAGGAAAAGATGGGTAGTTAGGTGCCCTTTCTCCCTCTGAATACTCATGGTGCATTGCCTCTCACTATTTTGATTTGGATAGGTAATCTGTGGTCCTCCACAATGTTGTGGGGATTTTGTTGTTGTTCGTTGTTGTTAACTGCGGTTTCAATCCACGGAGACCCTGTGGATCACAAGTCCCATTTTCACTCACCATTGGCCAGCCTGGCTGGAAGTGATGGGAAAATTAGTTAACAACAACTGGAGGACTACAGGTTAAAAGAAGTACATGCAGTGAGCTAAAAAGAAATGCTGGTGAATTTCGACATTCATTTCTTCACTGTTTACACTGTCAGCACAAGCAGGTATTTAAATTACTGCTGTTTCTCTCAACTTTCTCCCCATGCCAAGAACAAATAATTTCCCTTTGCATTAAAGTGCAGCTTACCCAATTCTCTTATTTTGGGGGAGTGGGGCTTGCTTCTAAAAAGTCGGCTTTGGAGTATAAGGATACAACTTTTAAACAAACCAACCCCTGATTCACATTCTGTGAATGGTACCATGAACAGTATTTAACATGCATACTAAGGTTGGCACCAGGAGTGGTTCACATTTAAGGTACAAATATGTTCAGGCTCTTGCATGTCTGTAATGCATAGCACCATCCCCACCCCCGCAAGTAATATTATAGCCTGGAAACAACTGTTTTAACAAAGCCAGTCATCCTCTCTCACTTGGAGGTGGTTAAGAAGCTGTTGAATACTTTTCCTCCTTGGCAGACCTTGCAACCTTCGGATGATCTGGCAAAGGCTGTTCCTGTGGGCTGTTAGGGTTGTTTTTTTAATTATTGTTTTATGCAATTGTGGGCTGGCACTTATGAAGTGTTGAAGTTTTTTTTAAATAGCATCACAAAATAAAGGTGCAAATGTTACAGAAACCACAAGTTACAAAATGGGTCATAAGGACAACTAGTTTCTGTAAACTATATTAAGAGAATCAGGAGCTCTAATGCAAAGTCAGCTGCAATTAATAACCTAAGGAAGTTGTCCCCAAGTATAGCAAGTGCCAGATGGTTCTGCTACAGTAATTTCATATTGTATGTCACTTGGTGCCAAATAGGTTGGGGGTCCACATTTTGGGCTATGAGGTCAAGTAAACAAAATCTTAATTTATGATATATGCAGCTCAGGCTTAATAACGCTCAAAAACTGTTTCTGCATTGCATCCTGGAATCTCTGAAGGCTAAAAGGACATCTTATTGACTTTTCATGGGCCTACAGCATATTACAATGAAGTCTGCAGTCAGAAATGGTAAATTCCAAGACAGGATAAATGTTATGAGAAGCTATCAAACAAAGTTTACAAACGTATAAGGGGAACAATAGTAGCCAAGGATGTAACAAGGATATTGTAAAATTTTCCAATGTAGACTGGGTATGATAATTACCAGGAAACTGAAAGCTCTGACTATATCTGACACCCATAGCAAAAGAAAATGTAATCACTAATTTACTCTGAAAAGACTGCCAAGAACAAAGGCAGTGAGCTCAGATTTCAGGTACCATGAATTCCAGAATGACTGCTGTTCACCCTTAACTCTAGGCCAGGGGTTCCCAACCTGTGCTCTGAGGATCCCTTAGGGCTCTGCGTGCACTTCCCAGGTGCTCTGCGGCTGCTTTGGGAAAATGAAAGAAATAAAAATTGAATTGAAATTAAAGAATAAGAATATATTCTTATACAGTGGACCCTTGCTTTACAGAGGGGATCCATTCTGGACCCCCCTGCATAAAGCTAATTCAGCGCATATGCAAGCCCCATTTAAATGAACACCACAGGCACACACATCATTCATCTAAATGGGGCTTCCCGTCCGTGTGACCGCAAGTCCATGTATGGGAAGCCTGCATATGGGACAGGCTGCCCGACTATATATACTCCTAAACACTATTGACTTATAAGACATAGGGTAGACTTATAAGACAAGGGCCTCGCAAGTCAAAATGGTTGGGAACTCTTACTCTAGGCCAATCTTCCCCAACCTGGAGGTATCCATGTGTTTTAATTCCTGGTGGCCAATAACCAGGGATTATGGAATTTGTAGTACAAAACACCTGAGTCTTAATAGTTCTCTGCCCATGCAATGGTAAGAACATTTAGCTCAAAGCAAAGACTATTTTGGCTCCCCCCCCAAAGCCTCTTTGTAGGAGAAACGCCAACATTTGTTCACAATATAAAGCTCTATTCCACCAGCTCCATGCAGCTATGTCCACCCACACCAAAGCAGACTGGAATTTTGTCTTTCAGCATCCAAACAATCTCACTCTGCCAAGAATACACCCAGTGTGCTCCATTTATCAAAGATCATCCCAACCAACTCACCCCCCCCCCCCAAATCTAGCCAACCTGCCTGGTAATTCCAAAAACAAAGGCTTTTACTTGCTGAGTACTTGAGCGGGTGTGCACAGCACCTAGGCAGCAAGAAAACTATTTGGCAGAGATGCTTCAATGAAAAGCCCAAGCTTTGGATGGATGAGTCACCTCAGTTTTTAGCACCAAGTTCCTGAAAAGTGAAATATTGCTTCAATGTTCTGTAAACCAGGGAGTGGAAGAAATTTTCCTTCACCCTGGTGAGAAGAGGAATGGCTGCCAGTTCCTGGCCAGTCACAGTCCCAACGCTTCATTTTACTATTTTCCACAGCCTACTTTCTACCAGTTTGTTAGCTTGCAGGGACAGGGTGACAATTCTGTTGCTGTGTAACAGCATCACTGGTTTTGAGGCAGAAACCTGAAGGCACCACAGTTAATGGTAAGGGCTCAAAATGGCAGCTATCATACCCAGAGATTCCATTTTTTTTGCTCCTAGGAATATGGAAATACAGCAGAATGGACCAGGGAGGGGGACACATAGAGGTAACTCTCCATCCAAATCCATGGAACTCAGGAGCTGAAATGGGTTAGTTTAAATTGGGCAACAAATGAAGCAAATATGATTTTAATTTTTTCTCTGCTGGAGCAAGCTCTGTCCCAGGACAAACACATATGGCTACCTCACTGAACGACACTCTCCCCACTGGTCTGGCTGGAACCAGCAACTATTTGGCTTTTTCCTCTCAAAGAACTATCTCCATCCAACAGCCACTCTACCCGGTTAAGGCAGCCTCCAGTGTCAGATCAATTGCTATTAATTCTTAAGACGGGAAGTGCCATTCTCCTGTAATTCTCTTAAGATATTTCATTAGGCAATATTGGGAAAGAGTTTATTTCTCATATTTCTAAGCTATTCTACCAAAATAAATAAATAGTTCAGGCAAGGATGCAATCAAGGGAAACAGATTAAACACAGTGTTGGGTGATAGCTTTATTGAGACCAACCAAAATGCCACAGAAGCAAACACACTTTTAGGTCCTTCACAACTTTTTGATAGGCTATGTGATATCAAAAAAATAGTGGAAGGGCAAAGTATAAGTAGCCCATTAGGCCAGACGTTGTGGCCGTGAGTCTTCACTTATGGTTCATTCCCAAAATAGAGGCTGTGGAATGAATGATTGATAAACTAGTAAGATGGGAAAGTAACTAGTTATATCTGCCAAGGCATCCTAGGATGCAGAATAAATGGCGCAAGTTGCAATTTCAGAAAGCACAAAGATTGGCTATGACTGGTAGCCTTGGGTGGAACAACACAGGTTCCTGAGTTGGCACATAGTTGGAACACAAGAAACAGGATAGTCTTATATAAGCAAAGCTGGAGATAACTTTTTAACCCAGTGCAGCACATAAAAGTTAACTGAAGTCAAACTGAGTTTTCCTTGTTGTTAGAAAGGATGGGATCAGTGAAGAATCTCCTTTCAGACAATAGAAAATCTTCCCTTGGTGATATATTCCTAATTTGGCTTCAATTGACTTTTAAAAACATAATTTAAGATCAATTTACAATAGAACCAGAGACATCACCCATAAGATATCATAAAATAAACAATGTTAAGTCAGAGGCAAGGTGTATTACTAAGAGCCCAAAACTTGGGTAAATAGCTATGCCTTAACTTGGTGTCAAAATGAGACATAAATACCAGCACCCACACCGATCAGGCCTTGTGGGGGGGGGGAGGATTTCACAAACAGGTTGCCAGAGACAGGAAGCAGTTGACATTGTATGTCTACGGAATTATAAACCATTATTTTAGATTGTGAACAACCTTGAATGTTTTGGAAGAAAGACAGTACATGAAAGTAGCAAGTTGTAGCGTCCACAATTTAAAGCATCAAATTTAAGACTGAAAATAGATAGGACTAAGTCTAGTAATCCATTTGAGCAACATGAGAAGTTTATCCTGAGCATTCGCCAAGTGCCTTCCTGAGGAAGCACAGCCATTCCCACATATCCTAGATATTTTGAAGCACACAGTGGAAACTTGAGTACTAGAATCTTTGTTTCTGCAGAACTATGTCATCAAGCTTTCCCTTAAACAGGTGTAAGGAAGCCAGTGCTTTCTAGATTATAGTATGAATCTGCAAAAGCTGTGGCCAGCATGATCAATAGTTATGGATTCTGGGAATTGTAATCCAAAGTATGGGTGAATAGAAGTAGATTTTCTACTTCTGGCACCAAATGCTGAAATCGCTGGAAAAAAGAATGCAATCATACCTAATCCTGTAGGCTGCATCCTCCTTCACTGAGGGCCATGGGGCAGTTGAGGTTTGAACCAAGCTGATTAAGAATCAGAATATGCAACAACGGTAATATACCAGATCAGACAGAACTATTTTCATTGTGGAATAACTAAATTCTCCACTCTTCCAGGCCAATGCCTGATCAGGATCTGAACTCTGTATTTAAAAACTGTCAGCCAGATTTTAAGCCATCTGTGCAATGATCGTGCCAGACAAAACGACTTGGTTTCTACCCCAGTACATTGGAGGGTACTCCAAGTGTAGAAATGAATGACTTGGATCTAAGATGCAGGAAATAAGTTGACTGCTTTTTTCCAGTTTAGAGAAATGAGGGAAATTAATGAGTGCTCATGGAACCGTTTTATTCAGCTGAGCCTGAGATGGAGACAAAGTCTACCTTTTCCAGCTTAGTGAAAAACAAGATCACAGTTGAGATTATAGCCTTTATTACAGCTATCCCACAACTGTGTACCGAATTTGTTTACTGAGAATTAAATTCCCCAGCAAAAAGCAGAGGATTGTTCAGCATCCATTGCTCATTTCCTCCTGTTTAGGTATATCTAATGAAAAGGAAAGCAAAGAAACAAAAAACAAGAATGTAACCTAGCTTCCTTGTACAAAAAAAGAATGAAAGCAGAACTACAAGTTCTGCTGGAGATTCATATTATGTAAGCTTAGCATTTTTGGTTTTTGAGGGGGGCAGCTGTGAAAAAGAAAGATGCAACCGAGAAGTCATAGCAGATAGCTCAGTTGCTTTCTTACTCATTGCCCCTCCAAACTGGTCTTTCCCCCCCCAAGAAATTCCAGTGTGTGAGCAGGAGAGGCACAGAAACATTTCAAAGCAGCTGTGCTATAACCATCCTAGCACAGGTGTGTAGAGAAAAAGGATGATGCATATTTTACCTGTAGTGTTTTAAATCTCCCTGGTAAATATGCTCTAGAGAGCGAGCAAAACATAGTAGTTTCAGGGTTGGACTACAACTCTGGAGACCAGGATTTGCTCAGCCATGAAACCTACTGGGTTACCCTGGGCAAGTCACATGCTCTCAGCCTCAAGGGAAGGCAATGAGAAACCTCCTCTGGACATATCTTGCCATGAAAATCCCTTAGGGCCACCATAAGTCAGAAACGACTTGAAGACACACAACAACAAAATATGCTTTACCTGGGTGGGAAAAAGTGAAGAGAAATGCTGTCAGGCTTTTGGCAAACTTTGGCTTATAAGGTAACAATAATAATAAATTTTATTTGTATACTGCTTTTCCAAAGATCAAAGTGGTTTACAGTCGATAAAACCAAGTACAACACATTTCATAAAAATCCATATTACAAATATACAATATATAACATTAAAAACTCCAACACAATCATTCAAAGGGTAAAGCAGAGAATTGATGGCAACAGAATACACAGCTTAATTCTTCAGGGGGGAGGCTTGACAAAAGAGAAGGGTTTTCAATCTCTTTTTAAATGTTTCTAGGGGGGTCGTCAGACGGAGCTCCTTGGGAAGATTATAAAGTAGAGCTGAGAATTATTCTCTGACCAAGACCACTTATACTTAAAGGCAAAAAGGTACAATTGCAATGTCTGTGAGCACTCCTTAGCACTACTGCGGGTCAGTCTCTGGTTATGGGTTCAGCAATAAGTTTTAAACCATTTAATCTATTTATACATGTCATTGTGTACCTTCACTTATAGCAACTATAAGGTGACCATCACAGGGCTTTTCCTTGCCTTTCTCTGAGGCAGAGAATATGACTTGCTCAAGGTCATCTAGTGAGTTTCCATGGCTGAGCAGGGACTCTACCCCTAGTCTCCCCAGTATTCTAGTCCAACATGTAAACCACTATACCCCACTGGCTCTTCAGATACATGAATATAAATGGATGAAGACAAGGACTGAAGGCCACCACTTTAATCTGCATACACAATCTCTTCAAATGAAGAGGCACACAGATGTACAAACTCAGGACTGCACACACCACCACAGGTGTCAGCCAAGGAGACCACAGCTCTAGAACAGAAGCACTTGGTTAGATTTGTTCTTTGTGGCTGCTTACAGAATGTAGAGGGAAGGGGGACTCTTGCACCTGCTTTTCTAGTCCTCTTTTTACAAGTTAGAGAGCAGGGATACAAACTACTACAGGTACACAAGCTGAGAGCATAGGTGTGTATGTAACTTGACCCCACCTACAGTAATTCCATGCAGGCACAAGTTTATAGGCTGCCATCTGGCCTCTTGATTTAATACAATGCCCTAAACTCTTAGCCATAAACATTCCAAGTGTGGAGAGAAAAGAACAGCCATGCAGTTCTGAACACAATACTACTGCAAGGTTAATTGAAAGGAAACTCCACATAATCTAAGGTAGGTGGGCTGATAAACAGTTTTTATGATGGAGTGGCAATTGGCCAGAATTGTGTCAAATATTAAAGTTGCTCCTTTATTATCTGGCTGTAACATAGCATATAACTGATTTTATGGTAGGCTTGGCTAGGGGGTGGAGGGGGAGCTGGCAGCTGAAAAGATGTATTTATCATCTGGTGATAGGCAGCTGGCAGATGTATATCTTTCTGCTTTCAAACTATCTGGAGAGCCAGCATCACCACAGGGATGGTAGGGCTACTTGCAAGAGAGGGAAGGAAAGGCACCAAGGGCTGGAATGCCTTCCATGTAACATTTGAGAGCATTTTTATCCTTGATGTTTTGTAAGGCAGGCTTTTCTACTATCTCTACAAGAAAGCAGTATGTTATCTATTGAAAAAGGGGGGTGGTGGGCTTAGACAAGGAGATATGGAGAGTTGTATTTCCCATTTGGCAAGAATGCAATGTGATTCTTGGTTGCAGATCTCCAGAAACAAGAGAAGTGGATTTTCTCTCTCTCTAAAAACCAGATTTTCTACCTGAGATAAACAGAGGGGCATCTGGAGGATTAACAACCACTTCAAAGAAGACAAGGTTAGCAAGAGATTAATGAAGAGCAAAGAGTTGGAGTAATCTAAAATGTTTTAATAAGAGAATGGAAGAGGTGTGGTAACTGGACTTGCCTAATTTAGTTCATCATTGTCCAGAGATATTTTCAACTCTTTGACACAGTTCCCTTGTGTAGGATGGGATTTAAGCAACCAACAACTATCCCATTTCACTCCTCTTCTCCTTCATGCATTTTGCCTTTTACTGCTTTTAAGAAATAGTAGCAGAAAAATCAGGTTTCCTGTGGCTAAAACCATTATCAAATTAGGATAGACCCTATCTTTTGGGAGAACTAATTTGGCAGCCAGTTCTCTTCCTCTGCCTACATAAGAGCTTTATCACTAGCACTAACCCACCCATTTATCCTATGAGAATGAAGACGTATTGCTGAAAGCCTGTAATATTTCCAAAAACAGCAGCTGGGATTTCCTCTTCCCATTTCCATTCTTATTCTTCCATGTCTTCATGGCTGTTAATCATCAGTTGGAAAGGGGAAGGGAACTCAAAAGCTAGGAAAGGTTCCTATTTTGAACTGTTAATTCCCCAAATCTCCCAACCAGCATGATTAGTGGGACAGAATTCTGGGAATCATAGTTCAAAATTAATAACATTGCCTGGCTTTGCAGAAACGATCACCATAACCAGTATTAGACAGTTGTCAAAGATGAGAAAATCATCAGAATTTGGAACACTAATTGCGGAATTCATCCAGGGACCAGATGTCTCAGTTCCTCTGAATTTGTCTGCAAGTTCAAACTGTATAACCCATGCATATTCACTATGGAGGCAGACTGTTGAGATCAATCCTAATCATTTTTACACAGCAGCACACATTGATCTGTTTCTTCTCTAACCAACCACTACAGGCTTTCTAAAGCCAAGACAGGTACAGCAGCGGATAAGCAGCTTGGCAGCGGAAGCTGTGGGCCTGCTCACACCCACTTCCCTCCCTCCCTGTTCTTGCATAGCTCCTACACCCCATGCTGGAACAAAAACACAGCCTGAGCCTTTTGCATCTGTCAGCACCAGCCACAGAAAGTATTTGCTACTTGCTCTAGATAAGGTCAAGCACAGTAATGATTTTAGGTTATGATTTGACAGCCATACCATTTTGAACTGCCATTTCCAGAATTTCATAGGGGCCATGCTGATGAGAAAGTATTGGAGTTATAGTGCAAAGGATCTTATCCAGGCCCTCCCTAAACACACAAGATAGACCGTGACACCCTGCTCAGAAAAATGAAGCTGTAAACCAGCTTCACATGTGAGCTTAGTACCTGATTTCCCATCTCGCTATATTCCCTCATTTCTACCCACTAAGCCTGACATTTAAATAACTTCACATGCCTCCAAGGCAATTCACATACTTTCTCTGGCAGACCAACAAAAACTTTTTGCAAATGTAGTCATTTATCAAGGCCTTGATTTTTTCTTAACAACACAAAACCTCAGCTCTGAACCAGTGTATTAACATCAGCATTGGTGATGGAATTTGATAATGAAAGGGTATAATGGATATGCAAGACTCTGAATCCAAGGGATCTTTTCTCATTGAAAACAGATGGCTCTTACTAGCTTAACCTGAACAGGCAGGCAGGCAACCTCTAGAGGCCTATATCTTATAACACACTAATCTTTTGTCAGAGCACTGTGGACCTCTGAATCAATCCCATTCTAACAGCAACACCAACAACAGTTTCCTATGCAAAAACAAGAAGAAAACATAATCAATTTATGCCTAAAACTCAGATGGGCCATGCATAGTGTGCATGCTACAAAAGGAACAGAGAAACTTAGGGAACAGAGCAGGAGGAATACAGATGAGTATTCAACATCCATATGACATCCTTCTCATTTTTCAACCAGGATCTCCCACCTCAAATCCAATATTTCAATCTGCTGGAAACATGTCTAGTTTGATAAATATCTTTTTTCATCATTTAGTCTTACCAATGATAGAGAAAATCCACATTTATATGTTCCCCTTTAAACAAATAAGCACACAACATTAATTCAAGCCATTTGTTCATGGGAACATTACTAGCCAGGATCCCCTGCCAACTTCCCTAGGATGCATCCATCCAAAAGAGAGCTGAGGGGGTCACTCCACCCCAAGAATGGAAAACACAAGGAAGCTTTGGCCCTGAGTCTGCAAGATCTGAGCAGGGCTGGTGATGATAGGGTGACCTGGAGGTCTCTCATTCATAGGGTCACCATAAGTCAAAGTCATCTTGACAGCAGCAACTGCCTCTTTAGAAAACAGCAAGAGGGGATGTGTGTACATGCAGTCAACAAGAGTCCGCAAGGAATTAATGGAAAGCAGAGGACAAATCTAGCAAGCATCCACCCCACAGGGCTTTGTGGAACACATCCTTGCTGGAGCAGAAAGGAGGATGTGGTAATGGTTGGAAATGTGTCAGCTAGTTGAAGTAAATTCAAAATTTATTGAAAATTCATCTTTCCCACAGCATACTTACTTTTCTAGAAAAAATATACACAATTCCGATGGTGAAGCGTAAGTATACAACAATTTTTCAACTGAGTGCACATCAGTATATTTAGAGAAAAGCTTTCTCTAAACAAAAGATATATATATTAGTAATTATATGGATAGCAAGTAGGCCTTATAGTAGGGTGGGCAACTATGAGCCTTTAGGGTTTTCCCCCCCTTACCATCCCCATCAGCCTTGGCCAGCACAGCCAATGGTGAGGGAGTCTGGGAACTGTGCAGTCCAGAGATGATTACAGGGCCAAAACTGCCCATCCTTGCATTACAGCAGGACACTAGTATTTCTGGACACAACAGTGCACTTTACTGTTTACATTAAGTTTCTTTCCTTGGCACTGAAAATGATCCATTTGTCAATTAGTAATTGAATAGCCACTGATCAGAGACCATTCTGGTTGCTGTGCTGCCCAGAGAAGCTTAGCCAAATTATTGTAAATGGCTGTGGATCAAGAACAACAAATACCCTTTTATCAGCCAGCAATCTGGTTTTATTAATTTCCCCAAAGTCATAAAATGAGGAAACTCAACCGATAAGCCTATTAAGTGGTAAATAACAAGCACTCTAATAAACTGTGTTATCTTTCACCTATTATAGATACTAGTGATGGATACCCTGTTTTAAAGCCAACCCTGCATTTGGTATGGTCAGATCAGAGTTCACTGAGATTCCTGCATTAATTGTATAGGCAAGTATATGGTGACTTTTTCCAAAGATGCAAACACTGTTTCAAAGATTTTGACTTGAAAGCTAATTAAAAAGCCTTGCAAAGCTTCAGCTGCTAGATCAAGATATAGCTCTTAAGACCTTCACTCTTTTTGCCTGCAAACTAAGGAGGAAGTGCCAAAACTAATGTACACAGATAAACAATCCAATATATTTCAGTGTACTATCTAGCCAACTTTAAAAATGCTGTAACAAAGAACCTTAACCTTTAGTTTTGGTGGGTGTATGCTTGAATGAACACATACATTTCCTGTAAGAGTATAACATGAGAGAACAATTCACTGTTTTCACTGTTATGTGTTGGGGACTTCAAACACAGGAGGATAAGTCTAAATGTTTTGTTCAAGGAGCCTGCAAAAAGTGTCTAGATACCCGAGGCACTCAGTGTGATTAAACAAATACCTCTTCGTTCTCCCCTTTAAAACAGATGCAAGTCAAACCAAGTAAAATTATTAAACTGTGTGCTTCTCCCCATAGCTTACATAGTGTTTAGCTTCCTCAGGCCATGACAAATAGTGGCTTATACACCCTGAAGAAGAATTATGAGGAAGGGAACAAGTCTGAGGTTGCCACAGCCACAAAAAATCCTTCAGTTCATAACTACCACTGGTCAATCAATCATGCAACTGTAGAAACAGCTTCTTTTCTGTTCTTTGCAAGAGATCACTTAAACAGGCCACTAGCAAAGAAAGAAATACTAGCAAAGGAATAATACTTGCTAACATTTCATCAAATACTCAGATAGGGCTGGCACTCAGAAGAGAACTGCACAGTGGAAATGCAGGCAAAGGAAGACAGAATGGCTGTATCTCACCCTTTCAAAAATACTATCCTGAGTACCACCCCACTCCAAATTACATGGAGTGCCACTGAACCATCCAAATGTTGGCCTGCAATTCTCATCAGCCCCACAACACTGGTGATGGTGATGGATAGGTGGGAGTTGCAGCTCAGCGAAAGTGGAAAAACTGCAAACACTACTTTTTTAACCTAAAATACCACCTCTCTAGGAATCTTTAGGTCCTCCAGCATAACTCTGTGGTCAATGTCAGCCAAAAACAAACCATAGAATCATGCTGGAGGACCTAGAAATGCCTAGAGAAGTCTTTTCTTCAGTGATCTCTAGAGATCCTCCAGTGCAACTCTATGGTCAATTTCCAGCAGAATCTCTCTGGAGGACCTAGGGATTCCTAGAGAAGACATATTAATCAAATCCACAAATAATCAAACCCGCAAAAGCCAAAGCTGCAAATGTGGAGGGCCAGCTGCATATTCAAGCCATGGATGGTTTAATCCATGGATAAAAAAAGGCGTGGATTCACAGGGCCCACTCTATACTGACTGTTTTTTTCTCTCCATCTCATAATGCTAATCATCTGCCCCTGGCTACACAATCTAAGCCTGCTTTTTTATATTGCCTTTATTTGTACTGCCATCTAGGTCCTTCTGTGTTCAGACATTTGCAGAAGTTGACCCTTTTCGCTGCCAGTTTCAACCAGGCCCCATTTTCACAGCCTGGTGAAGTCTCCCAATGCTCATTTCTAGCCTTGAACTACTGTATTCCCATCTTACTTGACCCATTTTCTTATACATCGGCTGCTTGCCTATTTTGGGCACAACATCAACTCGCTTTCCCCCCAGCCACAGAAAAACCTTTTCCAAAAGGAGATTCCATGCTTCTATGCATGTCTTCTACATGATAAGTGTATCACATATTTACAAAATGGCATTCATGCCATTTGCAGCCCTTAATTCCATCACCCTGTTGCTTCCTTTCCATCCCCCAATTATCTGGAGCCAACAGGAGTCAGCCAAAAAAACCCTTATTGTGGGAACACAGCTAGTTTAGACACAACCCAGATACGCCGAGATTTCTTATTAGCCCCATTATATATACGGCTAACATGGAGCTCTCTGCAGTTTACTTGGAGCTACATAATCCTAAATAATTAGATCTCTTGGGTAAACCGGAGTGACTTCACCTTTCAGGTCCTGATCACTGCTCAGTCCCATATCAACATTTGTTGTTGTCTGCCTTTAAGTCATTTCCAACTTATGGCAACACTATCACAGGGGTTTTTTTGGGGCAAGATTTGTTCAGTGGAAGTTTGCTGTGGCCTTCCCCTGAGGCTGAGAGTGTGTGACCTGCCCAATGTTGCCCAATAGGTCTCTTGGTCGAGCTGCGAATCCCACCTATACTGGCAGGCCACCATTCAGATTCTCACTAACCTCAACAAGCCTGGCTCCTGAAAATGCAATGTGTGCCTTCAAACCACAACACTTCCTTAAAACCCAGAGTTGTCTTTTTAGGGTGAGGGACTATAGAATCATAGAGTTGGAAGAAACCACAAGGGCTATCCAGTCCAACCCCATTCTGCCATGCAGGAACTCTCAGTCAAAGCATCCCCAATGACAGATGGCCATCCAGCCTCTGCTTAAAGACCTCTAAGGAAGGAGACTCCACTACACTCCGAGGAAGGAGTTTGTTCCACTGTCGAACAGCCCTGACTGTCAGGAGGTTCCTCCTAATGTTGAGGTGGACTCTCACTAGACAGCCACCTTGGTGTAGTGGTTTGAGCGTTGGACTATGACTCTGGAAACCAGGGTTCGAATCCCAGCCCTGCAAACCCACTGGTCGACCTTGGGCCAGCCACACTCTCTTAGCCTCAGAAGATGGCCATGACAAACCCTTTCTGAAGAAATCCTGCCAAGAAAGCCCCATAGTAAGCTCCCCTTGAGGTCTCCAAAGGGAGCCAGTGTGGCATAGTGGTTTATTTATACAGCATTGGACTAGGACACTAGGAGACATGGGTTCGAATCCTGACCTGACTGAAGACCCTGGGTTTGAGCCAGGTTGCTTTATTTTTTAAGATATCTGGGTGACTTTGGACAAGTCACACTCTCTCAGCCTCAGAGGATGGAAATGGCAAATCCCCCTCTGAAGAAACTTGGCCAAGAAAACATCACAATAGTTTCACTCTCAGTGGACAACAACCTGAAGGCACACAACAGGAACTTAGTGACCAGATGTCCTCCTTTTCCAGGACATGTCCTACATTCCAGTCTTCTGTCTGGGAGGAATTTTGAGATGTCCTCCATTCTGAGCATGACTAAGAAGCATGAATTTAGACTGATGTTAGTGTTTTTAGCATTCATTTTGCAACGTCCTACATTTATCCTGAACATCTACTGAGGGTGACCTTATTGTGACATTTTCTTGGCCAAGTTGCTTCAGAGGAGGGTTTGTCATTGCCATTCTTTGAGGCTGAGAGAGTGTGACTTGCCTAAAAGCTTACCTTTACAGTTTGTACAGTTATCCTGAACATCCTACATTTTGGCTGTGCCATGCCCTCCATCTGGTTATCCTGGGAGTTGTAGTCCCCCCAAATTAAACCTTTGTTGACCTCTTCTCACAACCCTTTTCTCAAAGGAAAGCACATGAGACACCATCAGAGACCAGGGCTCTGTCATGAAACCCACTGGGTGACCTTGGGCAAGTCACACTCTCTCAGCCTCGGGGGAAGGCAATGGCCAACCTCCTCTGGAGGGAACTTGCCAAGAACACTTTCCATGAGTCAGAAATGACTTGAAGGCACACAACACACACAGTACACAAAACGCACTGCCCAGACACAGGCTGCATCCGCACTGCAGAAATAATCCAGTGTGAGGCCACTTTTAACTGCCATGGCTCCATGGTATGGAATTCTGGGAAGTGCAGTTTGTTGTAGCGCAACAAACTGAGTTCCACAGCATGGAGCCATGACAATGAAGGCTGCATCCATACTGGAGAAATAACCCGGTTTGGGACCGCTTTAGCTGCCCTGGCTCAAAGGCTATGGAATTCTGGGAGTTGGAGGCTCCGCTCTGGGCCCCACAACAAACTCCAACTCCCAGAATTCCATAGCAAAGAGTCAGACAAAGAGTTAAAACGTTGCCAAACTGGGTTATTTTCTCCAGTATGGATGCAGTCTAAAAGTGGTCTCAAACCGGATTACTTCTACAGTGCGGACGCAGCGACACACTCACACACCGGTTACCTGCCCGGCCCCCATCTCCGCTCCGTCGGTGCTGCTGCAGCTGGAAAGGGACGGTGGCCTTGAGCGGCTGGAGACCCCCCCGGCAATAGGAAGACGTCCCCGCTGCCATTCCCCCTTCCCAAGCCCCGCATATAAGAGAGAGAGGCGTTACGCTTTCCCTCCCCAAAAGGGTCCCTCAGGAGCAACTCTGGAGACCCTCTCCGCTCGCTCTCCCAGCGACAAGTGACGGCCGGTGGCTCCCTCCCCCTTCACGGCATGCCTTTTTAAAGGGACAGTGGGCGTGGCCTCGACCCCCCGCCGCAGCTCATTGGGGAGCGAGAGTTGGGAGGGGCGGGGCTTCAGGGCAGGACTCTCACGCGTGCTGCGCATGCTCCTTCGCTTCAGTCCCTGGCCCTCTGTGCTGTGCAGAGTGGGAGGGGAGAGAGCAAATACTGGGAAGGATAGTGGCAATACAGCATTTTATTTATGTATTTACAGCAGTGAATATTATATATTGTAAATATCTTATACTATTTTATTATAATTATTATGATTATATATATATATAGATAGAGATAATAATAATAAAATAATAATATGATGTGTGCCTTCAGGTTGCCTCCAATTCATGACCATTCTGTCATGGGGTTTCCTTGATAAGATTGGTTTAGAGAAGGCTTGCCATTGCCATCCTCTGAGGCTGAGAGAGTGTGACTTGCCCAAGGTCACCCAACTGGTTTACATGTCTGAGCCAGGATTGGAACCCAGGTCTCCAGAGTCATAGTCTGACGCTCAAAACCACTAAGCTACACTGGCTCCATCACTGTCATCATCATCATCATCATTTTGTGTGTCTTCAAGTCGTTTCCAGCTTATGGAGACAGGTTTCCAAGCAAATGTATCACAGGGTTTTCCTGACATGTTTCTTCTTAGGGTGTTTGCTGTTGCCATCCCCTGAGGTTGAGAGAGTGTGACCTGTCCAAGTTCACCCAGTGTGTTTACATGGCCAAGCTGGGATTTGAACCCTCTTCTCCAGAATCATACTCCAACGCTTAAACCACTACAACATGCTGGCTCTAGTCAATATGAATTACAAATATAACATTTTGTGTCCTCATCTTTGCTAACATATGCAAGTTAATGAGATGATTTCAAATTACCATTAATTGAGCTCAATTACCTAGTAAACCTTAGTGGCTCAATTACCTAGCTACCCCCATATAGATATATGGGGCAGTACATCACTTAATGGCCTAAGGACAGAGATTTCCAAACATTGGCTCTCCAGGTATTTTGGACTCTTAACTCCCAGAAGCCCCAGCCACCATGGCCAATGTCTAAGAATATAATATTATCTCATTAGAATTATATGTCTAAGAATCCTGGGAGTTGAAGTCCAAAACACCTGGAGGATCAAAGTTTTGGAAACCACCATCATAGAGCAACCTTCCTCAGCTTGACGTCTTCCCAATGAACTGGACTATGCTTTTAGTCTCCCCAGCCAGTGTGGTTGTTGAGCTCCATATGAAAAACAACACAAACATTTCCTTCCACTTAGGAAAAAAAAGAGTATTTGATCCTAAACACACAGCAGAAATAATCCAGTTTGAGACCACTTTAATTGCCTGGGCTCAGTGCTAGGGAATCCTGGGAATTGTAGTTTCTTGTGGCACCAGAGCTCTTTCAGATAGAGAAGGCTAAGTGTCTCTATGGTTCCAAGAATTCCCTAGCATTGAGCCAGGGTAGTTAAAGCAGTCTCAAACTGGATTATTTCTGCAGTGTGTTTTTAACTTTTGTTAGAATCACATTATATATTATTACATTTATATCTACTTTTACTCCAGTGAGCTAAAGGCAGACTACATGGCTTTCCTGCATTATTTCCTCACAACAACCCTGTGAGGTAGGTAGGTCAGGTTAAAAGTGCAGCTGGACCAAGACCAGCCAGTGGGAGAAGAAATCAAGGCCTGTTCATATTATGGAATTATAGTGGTATTATTCCACTTTAATTGCCAGGAGTCTCTCCTGTGGAATGCTGGGATTTGTAGTTCGGTGAGGCATTCTAGCTCGGGATTCTAGACACCCCTTCCCTAAAACGCCAGTCCCAGGATTCCATTGGACAGAATGATGGCAATTAAAGTGGAATTATAGGAATGTAATATTGTACAGTATAGTGAATAGGCTTCCAGTGGATCTCCAAAGTGCCACCACTCCAACTACAGTGGGCCCTTGGTATCCGCTGGGGTTTGGTTCAAGGACTCCCCCCAAAAACATATTAAATACAATAGATAGTAAAATGGTGTCCCTTATAAAAAATGGCATATCTTATATAAAATGATAAAATCAAAGCTTGCTTTTTGGAATATATATATTCATAGATGCTTGACTGTACTATACCACACTCTTTGTGTGTGTGTGTGTGTGTGTGTGTGTATGCTTTCAAATTGTTTCTGACAGATGGCCACCCTATCATGGTGACCCTATCATGGTGTTTTCTTAGCAAAATTTATTTATTCTATTATTTATTGCAATGATTTATATCCCACCTTTCTCCCATGATGGGATTCAGTTTCTTCAGAGGTGGTTTGCCATTGCCATCCTCATGCTGAGAGTGTGTGACTTGCCCAGGGTCACCCAGTGGGTTTCATGGCCAAGCTGGGACTCAAACCTTGGTTTCCAGAGTCACAGTCTAACGCTCAAACCACTACACTATGCTGGCTCCTATAAAACACTATGGCCCTGTTACCCATGCTGCTTCATATAAATTTTGGTATAAATGATAACCCTTAATGACCCCTAGATGAACTCTAACAGCCTGTCCACCATTGCCAGCAAGGCATGAGGACATGTACACACACCCCTGAGGGGCACCCACATCATTATATCTAGAGAGTCGCATAAGAGGATTATCATAGGACCAGGAAGAGCAAATGTTTGCCTTGCCTGAGGATCTTGCCCCCTCCCAGGGTCTGTTGTCCGAGCAGCTTAAGACCACTAAGACAATCAGACAGGGACATCCAGGTGAAAAGAAAGTAATTCAACACCTTTGTTCTCACCATCAAGCACCTTTGCCAGAAGCAAGATTTTGCCTATAAATACTCTCAGATTTGCCTGTTCACTGGGCCAGTCTGGATTTCAGGGGGAAGCTATGTCCCCTTGAACCCTGACCTGGCTCCTGGCTTCTGACTCCTGGCCAGTCATTCCATGGCTGAGCCTCATGCCATCCTCATCATATTCCATTTGGATTCCTGGAGGGAGTCTACATTCTGGTACGTATCACCCCAGTGATGCCTAAAATCCTATTCCATGCTAACCTATGCTTTTCCTGAGCCTTGTATGTGTGTGTGTATGCTAGTGAATCGTATGTGTTTTTCCCTTTATAAATAAATTGGTTATTAATTCTTGAAGTCTGTCTCAGTTCCATTTATTGGGATCCCCTGGTCTACTCCATATACATATCGGGAGGGCGATTTCGGTGGGCTCTTGTAGCCAGCCCCTCTTGCAATATTTGAGCTAATAACAACAATAATAAAATTCCCCTACGGACCCTTGGCTACAGCCCCATACAGCCTGCCAAAATAAAGCTGCTTCAGGTCACTTTGGGCATATGCTGTTTAAATATTGCATGCGTCCTAAGAGTCTGGAAGCTGCGCCAAAGCCATGATCCAGTCCTAAGGACTGGAGCACAGCTTTGGCGCAGCTTCCGGAGTCTTAGGACGCATGCATCATTTAAACAGCATACCTCCAAAGTGACCCGAAGCAGCTTTATTTTGGCCTGTCTGTATGGGGCCTAAAACACACAAAAACCACAAAATACACAGTGCTCATCCATCCCGCAATACAGCCTTGACAAACCCTAACATGGTCCAAGTTGTGGGATCACTGTGATGTAGAACCCAACAACTTATCTATACCATAAAGATTTTCCGGGTCCAAGAAGCATGGAGCAAGGTGAATAGGCAGAAAGGAAGGACTAAAACAGCATTAAACCAACATAAGTGCAAAGGGACAAAATTAATTAATTAATGGCCATAATACAATTGGGAGGAAAAGACAGCAATACTTCTATATAAAAGGTAAAGTACAATGGCAGCCATTTTAGATGAAGCAGCAGTTCATTGGATTGGGCTCTTCAAGCATGGAAGCTCTGCGCATGTAAAGTTGAGCAATTCATACATTTATTTCATCATCATCATTTATTTACGGTCATAGACCAAAATATAAAATACAATTAGTTACAGATAAAATTTGTAAAATTCATAAAGCAATTCAGTACCAACCTAAGTTTATTGTTCCCCTTTAACTTGCTTAGACATCTGAGGTTGCTCTGCATTCTCAAACATAACAAGGCACAGCTTCTTCTCCCGATTTTGCTTTAATTCTACTTTCAGAAGCTAAATTAGCCTTCTAAGGGCTGTGTTGGTTGTAGGCAAAGGGAGTTAGAGTCGACTCTAGCACATCTGGTGGGCAACAGGTTGGGGAAGACTACTCTGTGCTGATTACCATGCGCTCTGAAAAGAAAAAGAGGAGAAAACAAAAACAGAATTTAAAAAAGTCACGTCAGCAAAGTTTTCTGATGGCATCCCCAAGAAAATTAAATGACCAAAGATCACAATGTTGTGTTAAAATCTTTCACAGTCTGGAATGTCTGCAAGGGAGCGGGTGTGGTGGGCATATCTCCTACAGAAGCTACAGCAGACTGTCTGAAGCCCTAAGCAGATAAGACATGGATGGGGTGGGAAGGAGCGGGCTTCTGTATTTTGGCTGAACTCCAGCTTATCTGGAAAGAAGACAACTTCCTAACATAGCATGACAATGCTGCACTCCCCAACCTTTTCCCACCGGTTGCTTGTGAAGACGGACAGGTGTCAGACAAGAAAACCTTGCAGAGTGATTTATGATCCAGTCTGCCATTGGATTTAAACCAAGTTGCAGATAGTTCCTAAGGGCCAAAATGTTTCACTTCAGAGTCCTATCTTGTTTGCTTGGACATAAGTCCCATGCCTTTCAGTGCAACCTTGGGCTTGCTATGCACCAGAGTGTGACAAACTGCTACCTTAAATTATTGTGCGTATGTGTGTACGTGCCTCCAAATCACCTGTCGACTTATGGCAACCCCATTAATTCATATGGTTCTTTAGGCAAGAAATATTAGGAACAGGCAGAGATAATAACTTTCCGTAAAACATCTTTTGTCAGAGGTTGTCTCCATTTCTAATCTTGCCATTTGCAAAAGCATTGCTCCTTTCCTCCAGCAAGAATTAAGTTGCGTTTTATAGTCTAAACACAAGGAAGAGTGCTTTTTTCTCTTGGAAAATACCAGCATACCTCAGTTAACAAAGCCTTAAACAAAGAAGCTCCTTTTCACAAAGTCCTTTTACAGCTGTGCAGCCCCACCTTTCTCACTCATCCTCTGTCTAGCTAGATTACTTTTTAGCAGCACTGGCATTGGGAGGATGAGGAAGGAGACACTTGAGAAACAGATTTTGGTGTCTGGTTTAAGCAGCCTGTCTGCAGTAAACAACCCAATAAAGCTTGAGCAGTCAGGTGTGCCAACCTACAAGCAAAGTAAATGGCAACTGCCTCCAGAATCCCCAAGAGAGCATAACTGAAAAGCAAAAGGGAGAGAAAGGAGGGATAGCAGATAAGCCTGCACCATGTGTTCCCTCCAGAATGTTAAAGAAGCATAGATTTATAAATTTGGCCACAAAAATGAAATCATAAGAATAATTAAGGTTGGTGAAAGAAAAAGAAAAACTCCTAGATGTATTTTGGAAGATGCTTCCAAATGGTATTTGCTTACTTATGCAAAGCATACCTGACCTGGTTATTTAATTTCACACATGCATATGGTTAATTTTTAATTGAAAGATTGCTGAAACAAACCTTCCTTGACAACTCCTCAGGACACAACATACTGTGTCTGCCCCACTCCGTAGTAGTTTTCTTTATAAGTTTTATTTTCCAAAGAAGTTCCTCAAAAATAAACCAAAACCAGTTATTATTAATCCTTATTTATATAGTAAGCTAAGCTAAATACTTAGTATTAATAATAATAATAAAATTTATTTCTATTTCCCGCCTCTCCCTGCAGATCCAGAAAACTGAGAGATTTTCTTCTGTACAAGAATGGCCAATCTCCCTTCCTCACAAAGGAGAGAACCACCCCGCCATTTGCTAGAATCTAGAAGCTGAGATTGCTAAATGAGAGCTGCCAGTCATGTGCACAGAAAGATAACCTTTGGTGGATGTGGGATGGCCATGAAAAGGAAGGAAAACCAAAAACACAAGGGTCAACCACAGGAGTGCTTGCAGAAAGAGATGTGCTGGAAAAGGATTGGCTTTCCCATCTTGTTGCAAGATGAGATAGAAAAAATGGTTTTCGATTCTTTTGAAAGAATTCCAGCTTTAAACAGAGTTGTTTCACACTTGCTTCTGCTGCTAGAAGCCACACTAGAGGCTAAGGGCATGATTACTACCTCCCCAAGTGACCAGGATTGCAGGGAATTTCCTCTAATGTTAAAGTTAATAAATAAATAAATTTCCACACTAGTTGGAAGGGGATGATACGTAAGACACACCTACCTGCCTTACATCAGTCCAAAAACTGATAAACAGTTGAGAAAAGTTACTTTTGGGGATTACAACTACTTGAGTCTCACTGTCACTTCGGCTAATGGCTAGGCTAAAAAATTCTAGAAGCTGTAGTCTAAATGTGACTGCTCCCAACTCTGAAACACATTTCCGGTGGGTTACAGACTGCCAGAAAGTACGCGACGAGCGCGTACTAGGGTTAGGAAGGGGCAGTGCTTCCGCATCTCCTAACTCTAGTATGCGTTCCACACGTAGAAAATGGCAGTGGCTGTTCCACATGGCCGAAGCCATCACTACGTCATGACCGCGCCGCCAAGCGAGGCAGCGCGGTTGTGATGTATTGGGGCCGTGCCAGGGCGCCTAGGGCGCCCTTTCCGCAACCCCGGAAGGAGCTCCGTTTCAGAGCTCCTTTTGGGTTTGCATCACTGGGCGCAGCCTTCAGACAGCTACGCCAGGGACGCAGAGGAGAAAGGGGCCAAGCGGCCCCTTTCTCCTCCTCTCCGCCGTCGACGGGTGTCCTTGGGGCTTGAAGCCCCAAGGACACTCCTTTCCAGGCCACGGGGAAGCGGCCTTTTGCAGCTTCCCCGCAGCCTGGAAAGCGGCTGATCAGGGCCTCGGAGGCTGCCGGTCTGGCAGCTGAGGCCCTGATACAGCGGGGAAAGGGGTGGGTGCATGCTGCCCCAAATGGGCGGTGTGTAACCCGCCTCTGTCTCTCACCAAATGTTTGTGAGGTCCCCTCATGCTAAGATAATTTCATATAAGACCTGTGGTACCCAAGAGGCCAGCCCATGTAACAGGCCAGAAGCAACTCTTAGGAGGGCAAGGAGGATTGTCCCAATGATTCAAGATTTCCAAAACAATGACTTCACACCAGTAACCAGTGTGAGCAGCTGAATCTAATGTAAGAAAAAGGACTCTTTGGATTCAGCTAAGAAATGTGCTAGATTGCTTTTTCATTTGGTCTTTTTAATACTTTATGTGGGGCAATCTGTAGCCCTCCAGCTGTTATTGGCTGCACACTCATATTAATAAATGGGCCTTCCATTGTCTTAATTCTTAGGTATGTGGTACCATTTGTTAGGTCCAAAACACACAGCAGAAATAATCCAGTTTGAGGCTGATTTAACTGCCCTGGTTCAATGCTAGGGAATTCAGGGAACTGTAATTTTGTGAGACATCTAGCCTTCTCTGCCAGAGAGCTGTGGTGCCACAATAAACTACAATTGCCAGGATTCCCTAGCACTGAGGCAGGGCAGTTAAAGTGGTCTCAAACAGGACTGTTTCTGCAGTGTGTTTTGGACCTTAGCTACCAAAATGTTTGTCTCTTGTTAAAGCACACTTTATATGTTAAAGTGCTGTGCCAATATATGCATTTTATAAAAATAAAAGAAGTGAAAGCCTCCTTAGGATTTGATGGCTTTATCTCAAAAGTAAGTTAAAGACCCAGTTTGTGTCTAATGTACATTTTTGACCCTACCATGGAGAATGCTGTTAGGTGATCTTGCACCAGATCAAGATGTTACGTTGTCCATGGCCTTACTCCTGGTTAAGTCCCACCTCCCATGTTGGGGCTATGAACTCTACATAAGTCAACTCAGCTGCACTGTACATTTGAACTCTACAGGTGGCAAGAGATGGGGTTTGCGTAGGAGAAGGTTATCTCTATGTTGTAGCCATAATACAGCAATCACATCTGGCAAAAAACAAGGCTACACTTCAAATAGAACAGACTGCACACATTGATGGGTAAGATTCAGTGCATACTATATATGCAAAATACAAAAATGTTGGTTAAACCTTTTTTTGGTGGGGGGAGGACTATGTAATCTCCTGAATTCCCTCGCTTTGCTAACTGTGGAATTCTGGGAAATGGAGAAAAAAGAAAGAAAAAGAAAGATTTTCCAGATTCTACAAAAGACAGCAAATGTCGCCCTGACTGCTCCCTAGAGAATGAGCCTGTTTGCATATTTTTTTAATTAGTATTTTAAATGTTTTAAAGAAAAAAAATGTAACCAGCAAACAATGCATCAACAAGCCATTGCCATGATGTATATTGAGTTTGTGTTTCCTGACTATCAGCTAAAATGTCCAGCTGACAAAATTACAATGGAGTATCTTTCAAAAACCAGCGCGTAATAAAGAGGGAAAGACTGGCATTTTAATTTGATTAACTATTAAAATAGTATTGTGTAGATTCTGGAAGGGCCTTGATTATCTCTAGAAGCCCATATTCTTTCAGTTAATTTCCCCCAGTTCCCAGAAGTCCATAGCACTGAGCCATATCAGTTAAAGGTCCAAAACACACTGCAAAAATAATCCACTTTGAGACCGCTTTAACTGCCCTGACTCAGTGCTACAGAATACTGGGAACTGTAGTTTTGTGAGATATTTAGCCTTCTCTGTCAGAAAGAGCTCTGGTGTCACAACAAACTACAATTCCCAGGATTCCCTAGCACTGACCCAGGGCAGTTAAAGTGGTCTCAAAGTGGATTATTTCTGCAATGTGTTTTGGACCTTTAACTGATATGCTATGGAATTCTGGGAAATGGGAAAAATTAACTGAAAGATTAAGGGCAACTAGAGATTGTCAAGACCATTCCAGAATCTACAGAACATGATACCATTTTATTAATTACTCTAATTAAAATGCCAGCCATTTCTCTCACTGTTGACAGAGTTGGGTGCATACTTATCTAATTTGCAGATGACACCAAATTAGGAGGAGTCGCTAACACTTCAGAGGACAGGATCAAGATTCAAGATGACCTGAATTGACTAGAAAACTGGGCCAAAGCTAACAAAATGAAATGCAGAGATATAGGATGGAGGACACCTGGCTGAATGAAACTACATGCGAAAGGGATCTAGGATCTCAAGTTGGACGTGAGTCAACAGTGCGATGCAGCAGCTAACAAGGCCAATGCGATTTTAGGCTGCATCAATAGAAGTATAGTGTCTAGATCCAGGGAAGTAATAGTGGCACTCTATTCTGCTTTGGTCAGGCCCCACCTGGAATATTGTGTCCAGTTCTGGGCATCACAATTAAAAAAGGATGTTGAGAAACGAGCCATGTGTCCAAAGGAGAGTGTCTATAAAGTGGTGAAGGGTCTGGAAACCATGTCCTATGCGGAACGACTCAGGGAGCTGGGGATGTTCAGCCTGAAGAAGAGAAAGTTATGAGGTTGTATGACAGCTGTTTAAATACTTGAAGGGATGCCATATTAAGGAGGGAGAAAGCTTGTTTTCTGCTGCTCCAGAGACTAGGAGCAATGGATGCAAGCTCCAGGAAAGAGATTCCAGCTCAACATTAGGAGGAACCTCCTGACATTAAGGGCTGTTCGACAGTGGAACACACTCCTTCCTCGGAGAGTGGTGGAGTCTCCTCCTTTGGAGGTCTTTAAACAGAGGCTGGATGGACATCTGTCGGGGATGCTTTGACTGAGAGTTCCTGCATGGCAGAATGGGGTTGGACTGGATGGCCCTTGCGGTCCCTTCCAACTCTATGAGTCTCTGATTCTTCATAACATGCTGGTTATTATTATTATATGATTATTCCTGCAGTGTGTCTCGGACCTTAGCCACGGACATCTCTACTTTCGCCAAGGGCTAATGGAACTAGACCAGCAGCGAGCATCCTGTCACAACAACCTCCTTCGCCCAAATCAAAGATGGCTGTTCCCATAATGAAAAATAGAGGCCGAGTCCCAAACCAAAGATGGCGGAGCCAGCGCTGAAGGCAAATATGTTCTGCTTTGACTTGCCCATAAGCACAAGGCTGCCCGAAGTAAAGATGGCCACCTCCGCTATTTCGAATGGGGGAGTTGCCCTCATCCAAAATGGCCGTCGCGGTTCGCCCTGTCTCCCAAGGCGTCATTCCCGACTCCAAAATGGCGGCGCGCCGTTGGCGTGAGGTGAGGTTTGTCTGCGTCACGTGACAGGCAGGACGGGGGTGTGTGTATCCCCGTCGTGTGTCCCGGCGGAAGAGTGAAGGGAGTCGGCTGAAAGGTCGCAGCGGGGGGAAAAGGGGGGGGGGGGACAAAGCGGCGCGGCCTAGCGCTGGACAGCCGGAGACACGCCAGTCACCACGGAGACAGCCGGAGCCAACGCGGCGGCCGGGGCGCAGCCACCCTCGCTGCCTCCGCCGCCGCCTCCTCCGACGAGGATGTCGCGCAGGAAGGTAAGAGGCCGCAGAAGGAGCCAAACCCCTTCCCTTCCCTTTCTCCTTTTCCCAACACAGGCTCGAAAACCAGTTAAAAACGTAGGCCTTCAAGCCCCTGTTTCATTTCGCGTCCTGATTGGCTGCCGCCGCCTCCCGCCGCGACCTGAGTGGCCAGCTGTGCCATCAATCATGGGAAGCCCCCGCCCTCAACGGTTATTTGTTTCCCACCTCCCTTTGGGTGAATGTGGTGTCCCGCCTTCTCTCTTCCCTGATTGGCTCCGCGGCTCAGCCCTCATTGGCTAGTCTTCCTATCACTTCCTACTGGCGCGGTTTTCTTCTCCCCGCCTCTCCGTCGACTTCATACTTGGCTGCGTGCCTCGAGAGCGGGGGCTGAGGGAGGCGCTGATTGGCTGGCGGTGCTGGCCTGGATTGGCGTTCCCTCTCTTCCCATTGGTGGACTGCGCCGCGGGAAAGCCCGCCCCCTTAGCGGTGATTGGTGGAAAAGGAAGAGGACAGAGGAGGTTCAAAACAAGACTGGTGGCTGAAGAGGGATTCCTGCTGGAACCCCAGGGAAGGTTATATTGATGAGTGTAGTAGGTTTACATGTGTGTGTTGTGTGTCTTCAAGGCAGAAACATTAAATGCATCAATGTAGGATGAGGACACCTGGCTTAACATGTGAAAGGGATCTGGGAGTCCAAGTAGACCATAAATTGAACATGAGCCAACAGTGTGATGCGGCAGCTAAAAGGGCCAATGCGATTCCAGGCTCCATCAATAGAAGTATAGTGTCTAGATCAATGGAAGTAATAGTGTCACTCTATTCTGTGCCCCACTATTCAAAAAGGACATTGAGAAACTGGAGCATGTTCAAAGGAGGGCCACCAAAATGGTGATGGGTCTAGAAACCATGCCTTACGAGGAACAACTTAGGGGGCTGGGGATTTAACTGAAAGTGTACCTATTTATTTCATGTTTCATAACAGCAGCGACAAAATGAAACTGCTCAGTAGTTCATGACACATGCTACTTTGTGCACATTGTTTCAGGCCTAGAAGTGGGGCATAAGACACTGTAATTCTTCATAACTGTATAGACTCTCCTTGGCTTTGTATTCCTTTCTTGGCATTTGATATTCAGATAACGTTACACTGTTAGTATAAGGAAAGAATCCAGGCAGAAAAAAGGAAAACATGAGTGGGACTATAATCAAAAGTGCAAAGCGCAATAGCACATTTGCTCTAATGATATAATATAAGATGTTTGTGAGTACAACACTTCTTAGGAAGGGTGTTTTCTATACATTTATTCAGATAGGAGGCTGAAATGAGAAGCTCGCTTCTTCTTGTGGTACATGAGTTTGGCTTGCATGTTTGAGTCGCCTTGGACTCATGTATTTTGTAGCCCCCTTTGCAGTAATACTTTTGTAATTCCTTCTGTGGTGACCACTGGTAACATAACACTGACTATCTGAGAAGAGAAGCTTTGTATTAGTAGCCTGGGATGTGTATAGCCTTACATTCCCTCCTGCTCCCAGTCTCTAATACTTTTTAACAGTTCCATAACAGGTAGAAATTCAATCTTCTTCCTTACCGTGGTGTGTCTATATCAGCAGTCACCGCATCTATTGAATTTCTGCCTGTCACACACATGCTAAAGGCACAGGAGCCATAATTGTAGTGTGTCTGCATAAGGGAGTTATTTGTAAATTCATTATTCTGTAAAAAGGGAGCCATTTGTATCAGAAGTGCAAAATCAGATATCCAGAATCTAACTGGATGTCCCACATACAGAGTATCAGACTATAATGCTAGAAGAGAATAGTGCCACTGTGTCTACTGAATCAATCGAAAAGAAACTGCCTTTTTTGCACTAGGCAATGCCACAAGGGAAAGGATTGTTTCTAGTTTGATAGTGATTATTAATCCAGCTGTGAAAGCTGCTTCTTTAGAAAAAAAAATGAATTGTTTCAGGCTCCAAGTGAGGCGCCTATATACAGCACATAGGTTGTATAATGTCCTGAATAAGCTATGAACGGTGTGTCTGTGAACGCAATATTAAATGCTAGTTTCTGTTCTCTGAACTTGGAGATGGTCACAGTCCCACTGAGATGATCACATGTCTAACTGTCACTTGTGGTGATATCACCTCAAATCCCCATATTCTTTCTTAGGGCATTGCTGTTCCCATGATTCCCACTGGAAGCCAATTCCTCTATGTTTTAAAATCCCTTCACTGGCTGCCTATTAGCTTCCTGGCAAGATACAAAGTTTTGGTTTTAACCTTTAAAGCCCTACATGGCCTGGGTCCTGACTTTTAGGAGCGCCTTCTCCCATATCATCCTTCCCGCACTCTCGGCTCTGCTGGGAAGAATCTGCTTTAAATGAAGAGGACTAGACTCTCTGCAGTGACCCAGCGTTCCTTTTCAGCAGCTGCTCCTAGACTCTGGAATGACCTGCCGGACGAGATCTGTCAGATTACCACCTTGGAAACCTTTAAGAAGGCTATTAAGGTCAGTTACAGACGGGCATAAAGTACGGACTCAGTCTGTACTAGGGTTAGAAAGGGGCGTCCCTTCCGGACTCCCCTAACCCTAGTATGGACCGAGTCCGTACAAAATGGCAGCGCCCGTTCCACACAGGGCCGCCATCTTTATATAGCGGGCGCACTGTGTCTGCACGTCGCACGGCGCATATGACGCCGCGAGTGCGCCATTGGCGCCTCATGCGTCATAGCCTCGACACATAGAGAAGTGCCATTTTGGCGCTTCTTTTTAGCTGTGCTGGGAAGCCTCACGGTTTGGCTTCTGGGGCTTCTCGGCGCAGCTAATGACCGCGCAGGCAGAGCGCCACTTTTCGGCGCTCTGTAATGCGCCCAAGACAGATCTCTTCCGGCAGGCCTTTCCAGACTAGAATATCCTTGCTGACCTGCCTCCCCCCTGCCTTTTTCTACCATTATCCCCCATCTTTATCTTTATTCTACACAGATCCCGCTTGAAACTCTTATTTCATTTTAATTGTTATTGTATATTAATGTTTTTAACTTTTTTCTTGGTTTAATCTCCTTTTAGCATTTAATTATGTTTTTATGACTGGGGGGAGGGATTTTTGGAATTTTTAATGTATTCTCTTTTAACTGTATTTTGCTTTACTGTTGTAATCCACTTGGATTCCTAGAGATTAGGCGGAATATAAATAAATATTATCATCATTATTATATATAAGTCTGGACAATTCTGGCTCTTGGTCTCTGAGATCAGGCCAACATAGTTAATTACAAGATGACGTACACTGCAATAAAACAATAATATTTCTATAGTAAGTTAAAATACATTATATCTGTCTATTTGTATAGCATACTAAAACAACAACAAAGACAAATGCTAACATGTTCAGTCAAGTCTTTGTGTAGGCTTTTCTATAATCAAAGTCTGCAGTATCAATAAAATGGGAAGGGGGGGGGTGATTCGTTCACAAAGGATAGCTGATCTCATGGGATCTAGTAGTCCTATATCTATTCAAACAGTCAGATCTTGCAGTCATTGTTTAACAGAGTTTGGCAGTGTGAAAATCAGTACTCCTTACATACTATTCTAAAAACTCAAGTTTAGCCACTAAATTTAAAACAAAATGTTTCTGTTGGTTGATTGTCATTTCAGTAGTACAATATAACATTTAAAAATATGTTTATTCACTCTTTAGCCTCCAACGCACAAACATTTGTGGCTGCAGTTCTCCTTTAATTTAATATACTATTAATAATGTATGTTGACTGTACAATACAGTCCACCCTTGCACAGTCTTTTACTGTCTTTTTGGAACTTTGTTCCTTTCTGTCTCTGACTTCTGAATCCCAATCCTTTTGTTTTCTTTTCCCAACACATCATTCCAATAGCACCTCCTATTCACACTCTATCAACCTGTCATCATCTACTGGTATATACAAATATGCTCCACTCAACATTCTACATTTATAATTCAGTCTTCAGGCACATATTTTGAACCATATTTGTCATCTGATATCATAATATGGATGCAATATATTACTGCAAGCTATATTATAATCTTATGTTAGTCTGTAGAATCAGTATGTAGAGAGATCTTTTAGCACCTTTGAGATCTCTCTGCAAACGGTGTGACATCAGCAAGATCTCAGCCATGTTTGGGGTCTATGAAACAGGCTAATGCACAGAGTGCCCGATTTCTGCCACAGAGAGCAGATGATCATTTGGTGTGGGATGAAGAAGCAACCTTCCATATATTTTGAAGTCTAGTCACCATTATTATTATTATTATTATTATTATTATTATTATTATTAACCTTTATTTATAAAGCGCTGTAAATTTACACAGCACTGTACATACAATCTTTTAGTTAGATGTAGGGATTATGGGAGCTATAGTGCAAAGTAGCTAGAAGCCCAATGTTTTGTTGGTGATTTCCAAGTGCTTCTATGAAACAATAACATATTTTGAGATCTGACTTATAGCACCTGACAGGCTCCAGCCACATAGGTGGCAATGAGGGATTATGCAAGTCAGTCCAAAAATATCTGCAGGCCTTAGTTACCTACTCCTGCCTTAAAGTATGGCGATAGGTTCCTCTAAAGTGTTGACTAATGTGAGTTGTGTTAGAGGACAGGGACATCAGGCTCTAAACTGTTTTGAAGCTGTGACTGGTATACAAGAGAATGTGCTACTTTTGTGGCTTTTTTAGCCCTCTTCAGAGGTTTTGACCTACAAAAGCCTTGACAGCTTGACTTAAGAGTTAGCAATAACAATAGCAAGCGATTTACAATGTGTAAGCTAATTGCCCCCAACAAGCTGGGTACTTATTTTAAAAACCTTGGAAGGATGCCAGGCTGAGTCTACCCTGAGCCCCTGGCTGGTATTGAACTCAAAACCTTGTAGCTTGTGAGTCAATGGCTGTAGTACAGGCATTTAACCAGTGTGCCACCTTTCCTTTGTGAGATACCACTGAAATTATTTTAAATGAATATATCTCACTTTTCTCCCAGCATGGGAATTTAACATTATACAAAAACTCAACATCAGGCCCTGACAGACATGTTCTTGCACACCTATGGATAGTCATCTGCACTATAGTCTGAGCATTCCTCTCATCTCAAATATTGTAAGATTTTAATTTGTGCTTGATGGATTTGTGAGTAAGACATACTTTTAATTGAAAGTGTTTGTGTTTTGATGATAGGTATTTGTGCTGAGCCCTTAGGAGGTGATCCTATACAAATAATACATTTGCCTTTTTGTTTTGTGTCTTTGGTCTTTCAGAGAAATGCAGGCAGCAGTTCTGATGGGACCGAGGACTCTGATTTCTCTACAGACCCAGAACATACAGACAGTTCGGAAAGTGATGGCACTTCACGCCAGTCAGCACGCGTGACCCGCTCTTCTGCTAGACTTAGCCAGAGTTCTCAAGGTGCATCTGCGAGTGCCTTCAAAATAATTAAACTGTGTATCTTACAATACTTATATACAGGTTACAAATTCCACAGTTAACAAAGCCTGTGATAGTGAAATTCCATTTTTAGAAAGTTTTTAATGCCCTCCCAGCCCCCTTTTTCCTTCATGTTCTCTCTCTAGGTGGAGAGTTTTTAGCAGCATTGGCATTAGGGAAGTGGTGAAAGAGGGCTGGAGAAACACAGACTTTTTGTTGGTTTGTTGCAGTGTGTTTGCAGTAAACAACACAATAAAGCTTGAACTGATGGAAAAATTGATTCTGCTCTCTCATATCCTAATATAGCTGTATGTGCCTACCTAAAACAGTCAAGTTAAATATCAGCTACTTCCTTTACTGAGCATGTATGAAGCACTAAATAGAGAAGAAAGAGACTAGATAAGCCTTTTTCACCTATGTTAAAAGAAAGCATGGATCTACCAGTATATGTTTGGCTATCAAAAAGAATATCATAGGAAAAGTGAAGGCTGATGAAAGAAAACGTCATTCCTGGCTGCATTTGGGATGAAACCTTCAGGTATAAAGTTCAGCATGTTTTCCCCTTCATGCAAGGCTTATCTGACCTGGTTGTTTCATTTCACATGTGCATGTTGTTAGTTTCCAATAGAAAGTTTGCTGAAACATGTTGAACTGCTTTTCTTTTCTTTGTTTTTAGTTAAAGTAATAATGTCCAGGAACATATATACTTTGTTAACTGAAGCATACCTGTATTGGAGGGTTTCCAGTGCTTGACCATTTTCCCCTTTAGCCCTACTACAAGAGGCATCCTCTATACAGTATTAGTGAAGCCTCCACCTACTTGCACCTTAATTGAATCTTTGTCTATCCTTATATCAAGCTGTAGCTGTGAGCCATGTAAACAGTTGCACACCATGGGGGCATGGAACAGATCATTCCATAAGATGGGTGCATTCATTCCACAGGTCCAGATATGATGCTGTCTTGGGCGATGCTGGCTGTATGCCCACATGCACAGACCCCAATAATCCTTTTTCATCTTTGGAAGGCATTGGAGAGGTTACTTTCAAACCACTCCTCCATCAAAGAAAGATCAATCTATATAAAAATCTCAGTGTAAGAGAATGGAGAACTAGTACCTATGATGAAAGTGTGTACTGAGTGAAATCAACATATTGAATTCTTCTCTGACAGGTTGCCAGAGGTTGCCCCCCCCCCCCCGGTACCCAAAATTAGTGTAAACCTATGCAAGTAGATCTTGGGCAAGATCCAAAGGTCTTCCAGCATTGGGGCTGGGAGCTAGTGGCTTGCCTGAGGTCCTCTGATCAGCTCATGGTTCAGATGGGACTTGAATATAGAATCTGCTAGCTCATATTTGTCACTGGCCCCATTTCTCATGTGTATTATCTGAGTTGAACATGATTTAGGATTAGGAATGAATTCATCAATTGAGAAGTGTTTGCACCTTAAGCTCATACTTTTAAAAACCTTGACTATAGTCAGGCTCTCACTGTCAGAAACAATGTTAATATGGGAAGAGCTGTGAGTGCTAAGGTGCTTTGATCAGTGCTTCATCAAATGAAATATATTTCTCCTTTTTATCTTCTTCACCTTGTAAAATCAGATTCCAGTCCAGTTCGAAATCCCCCATCATTTGGAGGAGAGGAGCCTGTCTATTCTACCAGAAGAGTAACCCGCAGCCAGCAACAGCCTGCACCTGTAACTCCCAAAAAATACCCACTTCGACAGACCCGCTCATCTGGATCAGAAACGGAGCAAGTGGTGGACTTTTCTGATCGAGGTTGGTGAACTGGGCACAGGGAGTGGGGAGCTACTGGTAAATGGGATCATACTGGATTTATTTCTATGTTGTTCATTAGACTTTCTGTACAGAATGCTTCCTTCCAGAATGCCCAGGGAGCTTTAGAATTAGAGGCAGTACTTAGCTAAGGCTGCCTTTCAAATCTGAGTATTGTATATACTCATATACTGTATAAGTCTAGAGATTTTAGTAAAAAAATTCACCCAAAAAAGCTGAGTCGACTTATCTATGGGTCAATATAAGCACTGTACTTGAACTCATATTTAAAAAGGGGAATGCTGTGGTGAAAATCAAGAGTAATCTGTTCTGGAAGCGCTGACCTCCCTCTACTCTCTCATCCATCCAGCCTTTAGGGTGAGCACAAACAGTTATGAGGTCATATATCTACCTCTCATTTTTCCTTTTGGGTTGAGGCTACTCTCAGAAATTTGGTCTGGAGATCAATAATATGTCTTTAATACCATGTTACATTTTAGGCCTGGTATTAACACCTGCATATTAATTCTTTGGAGAAGTTCCTTCTTTTTAATGTTTTCCAGTTTCTTAACACACTCTTGTAATGTTGTGACTGTCACAGACACTAAGAATGCAGCCGATCACGATGAGTCTCCACCCCGGACGCCAACTGGGAATGCCCCATCCTCAGAATCTGATATCGATATCTCCAGTCCCAACATGTCCCACGATGAGAGCATTGCCAAGGATATGTCTATGAAGGATTCTGGAAGTGATCTGTCCCATCGTCCCAAACGCCGTCGTTTCCATGAAAGCTACAATTTCAACATGAAATGTCCCACCCCTGGCTGCAATTCTTTAGGTATTATAGAACCCACCATAAACTAAGTTCCAATTTTTAAAATCTCATGTCTGAATCTGCTAGCTGTCCTTTTCATCACTAAATACAATATGTATTCTCTCCTCAGGCCATCTGACAGGGAAACATGAGAGGCACTTTTCCATATCTGGATGTCCGCTATATCATAACCTTTCAGCAGATGAATGCAAGGTAACAGTTTCTCTTGGCATGTGTGAAAAAGAGGGGAAAATCCATTGGAGGGAATTGCAAGTGGGGGGGGGGGGGGGGGGGGTGGGAAATGAAAGGTTTCAGCATGTTTTACCTGCACATCCTTGCAAAGCAACTCTCCTTTCAGTGCAGCTGTGTAGTTTGTTTTGCATTATGTCAAAACTGGGATTTTGGGATGTTGTTTTTTTGTTGAGAAAAAACCCTAGCTTATGATTCCATCTTGTTAGGAGACAGATTATTCAAGGATGCTGGCTGGAGGAAACACATAGGAATGATCCAGCAATGTGCACTAGCATACTTGGTTCATCATAAGCCAAAATTCTAATATATCATTATGTATGAAGTGAGTGAGCAGCAAATGCATTTTTCATTATTTGTAACTGAGATATTATTTTTAATAATTTTTTACAAACGTCTAACCCAAATGAGAGCAACAAAAAGATCTCACAAGCAACCATACATCCCTTCCCGCATACACAATAAAAATCAGAGATAGTAAAAGGGCTACAGTGCCTGTGAAAATGTAATTTAGTGGCATATCTTTATTAATCTGGAATATTGGTATGCAAAGGGATCTTGTAGACTTTTGAGACTAACTGTGAAAGAAGTTGTAACATAAACTTTTGTAGACTAGGTCTGCTTCCTCAGATGCAGGAAAAAGTAGAACTAGTCTATGAAGGCTTTTGGTACAGTTTCTTTCGCACTGTTAGTCTCAAAAGTGTTACTTGTATTTTCACATGGATATTGTAACATCAACTAACATTTGATAGAAATTAGTGTGGACACCAGTCAGTCTTCTTTAGAATAATTATTTTTAAGGTGGTGCTATAATTTTAAAAAAAGCTCCCTTAATTAATTACTGGTCATTTCTCTGAAGTTGAGGGCATTCACATGAGGAATGGGTAGCACCATCTTATGTGCTATTTTTTTTTCTTTCACCATTGGTTATGTGGGCTATGGCCAGTGCAAGTAGTAGACCAAAAACATCTGGAGGGCCACAGGTGCCTACTCCAAAACAGAGCATGAATTTGGGAAGCAGGAAATCAGAATTTGAACCTGACCAGGGAATGCAAGGAAGTATCTTCATTTGTCTTTCATGTGCCTTGTACCAAAAAAAGTCATATTAAGAGCAAAAGAGAGAACTCCTTGGATTTGAACCCATGCCGTAGACGTGTTCCTTAACAGTTCAGCTACAGCAGCAGAGATGCATCAGATGCATTGTCAATCATTAATTTTCCTGAGCCTCAAAGCCTAGTTGTAGATGTTGGGAGTGGAGGGCTGGAGGAGGAGCCCTTCTCAAATGAAACCACTCACATTTTTACATGGTGAGGGTCTTGGGTTTATATCTATGGAAGAACTTTCAAATGGGAAGGGGTCTTCTGTGGTCAGGCACATTGAGCCTATTAGGAAGAGTGCTGTATGGACCAATAGTCTGGCTCCTGAGTGGGGTGAACAATCCTTAGAGGTGTTATTGTTGGCAAGGAAGAGGAAGGCAGGTTTCCTGTAGCTGTTTTTTCTCTGGCTGATGAATAACGTATGGCTGGACAACCTTATGCTTTTATCATCTTTCTGGGAGACATAGGGGATGGGCAGTCAGTGACTCTTGGATCCCAGCTTGTGCAAGACACCAGAATGTCAACTTTGGAGTTCCTGAGTATCCTACTTCCTTCTGTGTCTCTTAGCTTGTTGGAGAAAAGTGGATGGGAAACCAATTCCATCTTTTAATTGCCGTAGCTAAGCTCCATCCAAGTTCATTGTTTTTAACACACATTCCTTTGTTGTGGATAATCTTTATCAGAATCATCTGTAGTGGTGCTTTCAGTTGCACTATTAGTAGTATCCATACTATTTCGGGAGTCCATCTGATCCATTTCTCTTCCCATCTGGATCTTTCACTTGGAATAGTGAGCCAGAAGGTCCTGGCAGCCACAGGACCTGGAAAGATAGCCAAACTCAGATCTTTGTGAATCAAGGTATTGCAGGCTAAGGAAATTTCTCTTTGTATCTGTAAAGCTTAAATATGTCCATTTCAAGATCAACAGTGCCTTATCTCCCCCAATTTGTGCCTTTTGACTGGAGCATGTTTCCTTTATCTATACAAGAGCTTGTATATTGTGGGAAATACAGGATTTAGATTATCTCTTTCTGGATTTATAGGTCAGAGCACAGAGTCGGGACAAACAAGTTGAGGAGAGGATGCTGTCTCACCGACAAGATGACAATAATAGACATGCCACCAGACATCAGGTAGTCTATTTATATTACATTTTGTCAGGCTCAGTGCAGGAAATCCAAGCTGTCTGTGTCTAGTCCTCAGTACATCTCAGATGTCTTTGAAACAGCATTAAAGCCAAATTCCATCTGAATGTATAGCCCCCAGGATCAGGGCCAGTAGTGTGCTCTCAGCCTGACTTACCTTGTGCTGAGGATACAATTAGGAACTGGAAAGTCATGTGTATTGCTTGGAGCTCATTAGGGTAAAGGCAAACATATACAGTGGGTCCTTGGGATTCACTGGGGTTTGGTTCCAGGATTCCCTGTGGATACCAAAATCTGTGGATATTCAAGTCTTATTAAAACCGTGGCACAGTAAAATGGTGTCCCTTGTATAAATAATCAAGGTTTAGTTTTGACAGTATATATTTGAATAATGTTTTCAAACTGTAGATGCTTGAATCTGTGGTTAAAAAATCTGTGGATAAAGAGGGCTGACTGTAAATGTATCTAATGAACAATAAACCAACTGAAGAAGATTTCACTAAAGAAGCTATGGTGTGACCCTGATGAATCTTGTCCTGTTCCATCCTTCTCCTGTACTTACAGGACTTGCCTATAAGCTCCCCCAGAAGCTTGTAGGCAAGTCCTCCCACATTATCCTTTTTTAAAAAATTGGACCATAGTTCTTCATTGGCTACCAGATTGCCCCTGGGTATGTTTAGAATAATTCACTACCATTAGTTCCTCCTATGGCATGCGCTTTCTGGATTATTTCTCATACATAGAGGAGATGTTTTCTAGATGAGCTGTGTTGTTTATTAATGCAGTGTGAGAATCTGTACAGAATGCAGATTGACACTGTATCAATGAGCTGCCAAACTCTTGTTTTAGGGGGAAAGCACATTTTGTGCCACATAGCATCCGTGACTTTCAATGCAGAACAGCAGTGGCATGGAGTGGGCAATGTATAGTGCATATGCAACTCCCTATCCATTTTTACAGTTGCAATCACCTTAATAATTGAGCAGTGTGGTTGCCAAATACATACTTTCACTTTCAAACAAAATGTGTAGCAATTGTTTGTCCTGTTTTTGAGCCATATCACAGTCACAAAAGTGCAGTCTCCTTAAAAAGGTGTGTACGTCCTGTGTAACTTGTTTCAGGGCAAAAATTTGCTGTAGTAGTGAATTTGCTGGTAGAGGCTGGATATGACCCCTAGTAGTGGGAAAGCTTCTGCTTGCCCACTCCTGAAGCCACTCTCAGTTATCCTGATTTTGGCAAGTAAGGTTGGGATTTCAGTCGGATTTGTCCTACCTTCTCCTTTTCTGTACATGTGCTTCTGTTTTTCATAGGCGCCAACCGAAAGACAATTGAGGTACAAAGAGAAAGTAGCAGAGATGAGGAAGAAGAGGAATGCAGGACTGACAAAAGAGCAGAAGGAAAAATACATGGTATCCAAGCATCTTTATTTTCCACAGTGAAAAGGAGTGGGAGGAGGAGAATAAGGCACCCTTTAATGCAGGTGTGCAGACTGTGTGACAAGCTATTGTTGAGACTGCAACTCCCATCTCCCCAGGCCAGAATAACTACTGACAAGAGATCATGGGAGTTGATTGGTGTCCAACAACTTTGAGAGACCCCTGTGTTTGCCATCTTTGCCTCATTGTAATGCTTCCACAAGTCTCATCCTACCCTAGAGTGCTAATTTGGTGTAGCAGTGGCTTAGAACAAAAATAAAAACAGCATCTGTTGAATTTGTGCCTGTAACACACATGGTAAAAACACAGGAGCTGTGGTAGGAATAGGTTATTTAGAGTCATTGTGAATTCTAGCCTTTCTGGAGCATCCCAACAGATGGCTGTCTAGACTCTACTTGAAGGATTTCACTGAGGGAGAGTGAGCCCTTCTATAGGTCCTGGAGGCATTGACAAATTATTCTTTCTATTAAGAAGTTTCCCCAAGAGTGTAAGCAATATCTACCCACCTATTTTTCTTCCCTACATACCAAGACATATTTAGTATGTCTATGACTTTTTCTATGCAGTGGCTCTTTCCATAGTTGAAGAGTGTTTGCTCAGTCCTTTACAGGCTAACATATCCCATTCATTTTCATACCCCAAAGCTAAGCATAGACAGCCCTACTTGGATGGGAGACCACCAACAAATACCAGGTGCTGTAAGCTAGATTTCAGGGGCAGGAACTAGTAAAACCATATCTATATCTTGCCTAAGAAAATCCTATGAAAGGGATTGCTATAAATTGACATGCAGCTTGAAAATACATACACATACAGTTGTCATCATTGCCCTCCCATGAATCTGTTCAAATGCATCTACATCCGTAGGGTGGAGTGTCCAGTGTTAAACTACAGTATGTTTCTACATCTATTTCCTGACACCATTCTTCCCACCCACAATCTCACACCCTGATTTCTATTCAGAGAGTATATGGAGGCTTCTGATGCCCCCTTCTACAACAACCTTATACATCCCTATGAGCAGCATTTTTAAGTATTCCAGTGGCTGTTGGGAAGATAGTTCCCCCATGATCAGGAAAAGTAATATTAAAAGATTGATTCTTATATTGCTTCAGGAACACAGACAAACCTATGGAAACACCAGAGAGCCCCTTTTAGAAAACTTGACCAGTGAATATGACCTAGAGCTGTTCCGGCGAGCACAAGCAAGAGCATCTGAGGATCTGGTAAGTCAAGCTAGGTGTAACTAAAGGTGACAGTGCTTAGCAAGTTGGACACACATCATTGCATTTTCTAGGCATTGAATAAGGTCAGCTGTACTGCCTTGATGACAGTGAGTGTGAATCTCTCTGAGTCTAGCCTCACTGTAGAGTTTCAGAGCCTAGGAGCAGCCATTGGGAGAGGCTCCATTTGTTTTAGAGAGATTAAAACTGAAGCACTATGAGGGGACATAATCATAAAAACCTATTTAACATCCTCTCTGGAAGCCAAGAAGAGCAGAGATATTTGCCCAGCCCCACTAAATCTGAGGCAACACTTCATGCCTCTGATTTAAAGGAGTAGAAGGCATTTTTTCTGTGGAGATGCCCTGAGATTTGTGCTAAAAATGTGGCAAAATCACACAGCTTTTTAAAAGTTCTCATTAGGAAGAGGTGTCAGGTTTCTCCTGCTGGTAGCAAGAGAGAGAGGTGTCAGGTTTCTTCTGCTAGTGACAGTTCGGAACTATCTTCTTCTTTTTTCTTCATTTTATTATTGATTTTATTATTCTTATTATCTTCTTCACCCTCCTCTGTGTTTGATTCTTAGTGGCATCATGAGGTGTCAAGACAGCTGAAAGCTAGTTGCCCAAACTACATACTAGAGCTATGGTATTTGATGCTCATGTGAAGCTTTCTTTGTGAGCTGCTCCCTCAAGCTAGTGCTTCACAGAAACATTAGAGAGACACTTTCAGAGAATGTAAGCAAACAGTAGATATAATTACCTTCAGAGAGACAAGTACTCTGTGGTAAGGAATGATCCTTATCACATTCTCATGACTTGAGGGTGGGCCAGCGCTTCTGAAATCACTTTTAAATAAGATGGTGTTTGATTTTTCAGTGTGGAGAAGTTAACTTTTGGAATGTAAATCCCAAAATCCCCCAGACAGTATGGCCACTGGCTAAACTTTCTGGGGGATTATAAGAGTTGTCATCCAAATTCAAGTGCCCTAGATGGCTCTCCACCCCCACCCCTGATCATCAGGAAGAAGAGGTGGTTCTTAGTGTATAGTTTGGAGAAGTTACTTTTTTGGAGTGCAGGTCTCAGAATCCCTTAAACAGCATGGTTGTGGCTGTGCTGTCTAAAAGACTCTAAAGCATTTCTAAGCTTTGATTGATTTAAGCCAGATGGAAGAGCAGCAGTTGCTGTCTTTGGTAATGGAAGCTTTGAGCTAAGAGCGGACACTTTCTTCAGATATGTGTGGAGTTCAACAGAGATATGCCATAATTTACAGCACCCTCACCCTCTCTACTTTGTTCAGCTCTTGGAAAACCAGGTATGCTGGCCAAACTGTTGGTCTTCCAGATTTCCTGGCTCCAATGGCTAATTGTGATCAGAGCTCACAGTAAGTCAGGTTAACCACTATGATGGCCTGGGACCATAATTTATTACCAATGTCCTCTCAGTCCTCACTTTCATCATAAATGAGATATGAAATGCATTTTTCTTCTTCTGTATATTTAGAGTTCTCTGTATGGGCTACAGGCAGTCAGAAGAAATTAAGCAATTATAAAACAATGCAAACCGTTGAAAATAATTCAACAAATTTAGAACAGAATAAAACAGAAGAGAAAACCCACAATCGAACAGTTTTCATGCATGCCATTTCACCTAGACAGGTATTTTCTCATTCTGTCCAACCTGGAAGTAAGAGGAGTTTATTTTCCTCTTATTGAGAAATAGTAGATACAATAGCTTGGAAACCAGATCTTAGAAATTTTACTTTTTTGAACCATTTGAATCCTCCAGATCAAGGCTGAGGGGGATACTGGGACTGGTAATCCAAGAATGCTTCCGGTTGAAACTGAAAGTCAAGTAGGCAGTATCACTGCAGATTTTTTCCCTGTACCTACAAAGGCAAGACCCAGCTTGTACAAGGTTAGTGAGGTCCAGAGGAAGCTGGCAGAATACCCTGGTAGTTGTTCGTTTATAATACTCTCACCCATTTGTGCTGCTCTGCAATCCTTAGGAATTCTGCCCTCTCTTTGATGCTTTTTGGGTGAGTGCAAGCATGATATTCAAATGCACATGCATGGGGCACCGAAGCTGAGAAGCATGAAGGTGCTTGAGTGAGTACTTAAAAACATTCTATGAATTCCTGTTTTCCACTATGTAAAACATTCACAAGACTCTGCCCTAACCCTGTGGGGATTTTTTAAATTCATGTTTTGTTTGGTTTTTTGAGAAGCCGTAAAGGTCCCAGCCACCACTACCCCTCAGTTTTCCCCCTGGAGAAATAATGTGTATCTAAAATGGTCAGTAGCACCTTCCCTAGCCTCTGGGGAGTGTAGTTAACTATTTTGACCCATGCAGGCCTTTTTTTCTTCAAAACAGGGATTGTCCATCTGATCAATTCCAGTTTTGAAAAAAGACCTCATGATCCTAATTCCTATTGTGTGAGAGAACATTTTGGGCTAAAATGTGTGATTGAGGGACATTAGAGAGCCAATGGGCTCTGCAGCCCATAATAATTGACCACTCCTGCTTTCATGGATTGATGTGAAAGCAGTATCAGTGTTACTTACATTGCACAGAGTAGGCTTGATCCAGACTAATTGAGATTGCAGTCTTGTTCACACCTGAGAATAAGCTTCATTTAATTCAATTGGATTGACTTCTGAGTAGAACATAGACTGAATTTTTAAATTTGAAATCAGTAGGACATATGATTGCTTTCTGTATGATCAAAGGCAAGTAATTTAGTCTGGTTCTAGCCCAGAGTTGGCTCGTATTGTATTTCACAAGCTGCAGAACTCCCTGACAATTTTTTTTATTTGTTTTTCTATTTTTCTCTCTGTGTCTCTCTTTATATATAAATTTTATTTTACAAAACCACACACACAAAACATATATGCACATATACAAAACCCTAAAAAACAAATAGGATAATTTCAGCAAGCAATGGATGTCAGTTTATGTTTTGTCAAGTCTTTTTAGATCTTGTATCTCAAAATGTTAACATTTCCTTAGCAAGCTTAGGAACTTTTAATTTGTAAAGTGTCCTTCCAGAGTCCAACATGGTGTGATGATAGTTTGAAATGCTGCAGTCCTTTGCTTATATATTCAGTAAATGGTAGCCATTTTGAAAATGGTTGAAAACAATTGAAAGAAGTATCAGTTTTGTTGTTGTTGTTGTTTTAAAAAAAAGTTTCCAGGCCTTTGGACCTAAAATAGAGTATGTGGGAACTACCAAATATTTCCCATGATCTGATTGGGATTATGATGCCTATTTTATCTTTCTGCTGCTCCTCATTTCTAGTGGAACAAATACAGAAAATACACAGCTACATGTATAATTTCTTAGCTTGTGGATTATTATAATAAAATGCAAAGTTTAGCTCTTTAAGTGTCAAATATTTTTCTTTTAATACACTGCACATTCTCTTCTCAATAGGAGAAGCTGAGACTTCAGGGACAGATTACAGAAGGCAGCAACATGATCAAGACTATTGCGTTTGGCCGGTATGAGCTGGACACCTGGTACCATTCTCCTTATCCAGAGGAATATGCGCGGCTAGGGCGCCTCTACATGTGTGAGTTTTGTCTCAAATACATGAAGAGCCAGACGATACTACGCAGGCACATGGTGAGCTCTTTAAGACAGTATCTCTTGAGACATATTTATGCCTTTAATTAATCAGTTACTTGCTTGCCAGCTGTTTCACACATTTCTCCAAGGGGAAATGCATGGAAGCAAAAATAGCATGGAGTACAGCTGTTTTTGCACATAATGCTTCAAACTCCAGGTTCAAAAATCTCCCCGCTATGTTTCAAAGCTAGCATATCAGGCAGAGGGTGGGCTTAACCTCTTCACCGTAATAAGATGATGCTCATACTATTATTAGTGTTACTATTTTTGTTGTTACTGTTGTCACCATTACTGGTACTGCTACCACTTGAATGAAAGAACTATGACCATTACCAGAAATAATAAAATAGTAAAATACTTATATGAGAGCCAGTGTGGTGTATTGGTTTGAACATTGGACTATGACCATGAAGACCAGGGTTTGAATCTCTGCTTAGCTATGGAAACCTGCTGGGTGTCCTTGAACAAAACACATTTCCTTAGCCTTGGAAGAAAACACAGGCAACTCTCCGCCTTGAACAAATCTTGCCAAGAAACTACTTGAAGGTATACAATGCTGGAGAAAATAATAAGATACTGGTTATAGCAAACCAAAGAATAATCCTACAGTTAATAAAAGAATCAAACTTTTACACTTGAAATTCTTTAGATTTATATCCTATTTTTCCTTGCCAGTTATGTTTTATATATAACTTCCATAAAAATGTAGTTGATCCTATGTGCAGAAGTATACATTGTGTGTGTGTGTGTGTGTGTGTGTGTGTATGTAGGGACTTTGTTTACCTTGGAAACTACTCAAATTATCACTGCCCCATCTGTGTCTGAAGTAGTATCGTGCCAAAAAATTGTGTCATGTGTTATTTCTGAACATGATACAGTAATTGGCCCGTAGCTGTCAAGCAAATACTCCTTCAGTTTAGACATAGCTGAGAAGTGATGAGAAAACATGGCCATTGAGTGCAAGCTATTAGTTTCCATTTAATCCAGGGTATGAATAATGTGACTTTTCTCCATTCCTGTTGTGGTAGACATTTTCCACAGGTCACAGCACTGTTGTGTTAATGTTGTACATTTCCTATTCTCCCACAACTGCATTTGCATTTTGACTTCTCTAACGGACATCAAGCAGACCCAAGAAAATAGTCACTTAGCTGAGGAAGACCAATAATCTGTTGCTAGTGTACGATTTACTAGTTCATTGCTGGATCCTGATTCAAATGAAGAATTCATATGTGCAAGTTTAAAAGCTTAGATTTCTCATGGTGGAGTTAGAGCAAAGAGTTGATTCTGTGCCAAAATGCATACAACTTGCCTTCCCTTTGTAAGATAAAGACTGATCTGCAAACAGATTTTTTTTGTCAAACTACTTTTAGTGGGTAGCCTTGGGACATGCACTTCAGTAAAGGAGCTGTTGGAGATCTTTAACTTTGGTCACCGAACTGCAGTTTGTTTGGTTCCTGTTTTTCTCATAAGCGGAGATATGCCCAGAGATGCATAGTGGAAACCACACTGCTGCTAAGGGAGCACTACTATGGCCTCTCTTGCATCACTTCTAAATTTGTTCTCATTGCCCACAGAGTCATGTAGCCATTGTTACGTTGCAGCTTCTGTGGTTTTGCAGAACATCCATTAGCCGTATTGGAGTATTACTGAAACGTGCTATAGTATGTGCATGCTTAAGTCAGCTGGTAGAGCAGATAGTTTCCTTCCATGTAGAGATAGCTAGAAATCAAGTCTGCAGTGATTGCTTCTGCTTTTTTAAAATCCAGAACTGGTGGGGATTTATCAGGCAAAACCAGTACTACAGTTCTTCCTAACCAGGTGTCCTTTAGATGTATTGGATTACAGCTGTCATTTTTCCAACCAACAAGGCCATGCTGAGTTGGGATGATTGAAATAAAATCCAAAGTCTCCTGAGGGCACACGGTTGATGAAGCCTGAAAAAAAAAAAGGCTCAGCACTGAAGGTGGGGTGGAACTATTCACAGTAGTTCACCTCAGATTATTTTGGATGATCGTAACTAGCTTTTTGTTCACACACATACCCACTTTAGAGTTTTCTGAGAGGGAATAGGCCAGTATTGAAATTAGGTTGTTCATTTTGCTGGCTCATGGGGACAAAATGAAGCAATCCTGATACCTTCAGTCAAACAATGGAGGGAAACAAATGATCTCTACAGAAAGCTGAAATAATGGTGGTTATGAGCAAGAAGCATTCTGGGAACATGAATCAACAGAGTGGGTAACTGTGTGTGAGAGAAAGAGGGAGGGAGAGAGGACATTATGTCAGAGCTGGGAAAAAATGTCTGGATTATCTAGTCAGCTGTTTGCACTTGTTTCCTGCTCGTCCCAATATGGCATTTAATCAAGCCCCATGTTGAATCCCATTTAGCCATCTTGAATTCCATTTTGGGGATATAAATCCAATAAACAAACAAACAAACAAACAAATATTCATGGATTAGCCACATTTGAGCAGGTTTATGTGCATTGGTCCATAGCCCAGACTGATGAGATGGTTTCTCTTTTTGTTTACTGAAAAGGCATTGATGCTTCTGCTCTGAAATGATTGTGTCCAGTAGCAAACACCTGCTTGCTCCTTTAGTAATTCTCTCGATTTCTAGGTGCTTCCAAAGTCATTTATTACCCTTTGTAAGTGGTTATCGCTCTTAATTCATGTGTGTATTATGTGTGTGTTTTTTAGGCGAAATGTGTTTGGAAGCACCCTCCAGGGGATGAAATTTATCGTAAAGGCTCCATTTCCGTGTTTGAAGTAGATGGGAAAAAGAACAAGGTAACATATATATCTAGATCTACCTTGTGATAGGAAGAGAATTTCTGTACTACTTTGCCTTTTGTAGGTTGTGAGCAGACTGCCCAGGCGCCTTTTCTTGGAAATCTTTCAGTGCACTCTTCTGCCTAGCCTTGGAATTCTTAAGGCTGTTAAATTGGTCTGATATGGGGAAGACAACTTCCTGGGGTTATGGAGCTAATCAAGTAGCCTTTCCTGACTGGACTTTAACTTGGTAGCCTTCTACTAACATTTTCTTCAAAGACATTTTGTAGTTGAATTGGCATCTGCTTTTCCAATGTTTTCTTCTTTCTGACTCTTGGCTACTGCCTCCTTATCTAGCAATGCATGTCTTTTGTGCCTTCTTCTGCATTGAAATATGTTATAGCTATTCTATAAGGCTGGATCTACAGTTGGATGAGATACCAGACGTCTCATAGAAGATACCAAACACCTAATTTGAGACTACTGGTCTGGGAAGCATTCTTTTGCGTACTACACAAGTGGGGAATAATCTCCCTGCAAATAGAAATCTGTCTGAGCAGGGAGTAAATAGTGTAGAACACTTCACCATGTTGAGGTAGTTTTCTAACTGCAGGGAATTCTTAACAAGAGGAAGCATTAAATATGGTCTTCCTCCAGCTTTGTTCTGAAGTGCTACCATCACCCAAACCAGGACTCTGTTGTCTCATTCTGCTGCATACAAATATCTGAGGTAATGAAGATGGATTGTACTGGTTCATATTACAGTATAGAAAAACAACATATATTTTACAAGTACAGGAAGGAGAGGAGCTGTGCAAAACTTGCAGAAAATGTATGTGTGGATAAGGTCATCAAAAAATGTCACAAACAAATATGCTTCTTCCTTCAGTGGTGCTACTGTCCAGAACTCCCCAAAGCCTCATTCTGCAGAATGTCAAGAATGGTCTTCTGGCTCCTATCATTCATGTTTAGGCATAGCAGTTGAAAAACTGAAAGTATGATGCATAGTAAAGTTCTCTCCCCACTTTCCCAGACACATCTTCAGTTTAACTGTTATATCATTTGTATTTCTGATGGTTGAGGGTGGAATGACAGAAATTGAACTTGGGACCTCATGTGCACAAATTGTGTGTTGAACAGTTCAGTTGTAGTTTCGGTGGATTATATCAATCTTAGCCACTAAATCAGTCTCTGTGAATGAAAATTTATGATTTGGAGAGAATACAGTTTGAATATTCTGTTTTATTTCATTGTCTGATGCTCTTGTGAAATTGATTTTTGTTTGTCCATGTGTTCTGAAGTAAAAGGTTTCCTGTGTTGTTAAGGGATGACCTTTGGTGGGTTGATCTTAAATGTTGACTTAGCTCACTGAATTGAAATATCTGATATGATTTGCACCGTATTCTCTCCTTTCTCTTGTGAAATGATTTGTCATCAATCTGCCTTGTGACAAATCTTGCAATATTTGACTGTATGCTGTCTCCTGGTCATTTGGCATATGAGTGTCTTAACAAGTCTTATATTCTTTCCAGATCTACTGCCAGAACCTGTGCCTTCTGGCAAAGCTCTTCTTGGACCACAAGACTTTATATTATGATGTTGAGCCCTTTCTCTTCTATGTCATGACAGAAGCTGACAACACTGGCTGCCACCTGATAGGCTATTTTTCCAAGGTTAGTGATAACCTCCTGAGATCTCCATAGGAAGATATTGGCCATAATTTGTATATTATGCCAGAGCAACAGTGGGTCAGGTGGCTTCACTTTTACTGCTGAAAATGACAGGTCTTAGACCCTTCACCATTCTGGAAGGTTCAAAAACAAAACACTGTCTGATTCAAAGAGTTGTTTCAGGCAATCTGGTATGAGAGCAGGCAAACTGGGACTCCAGAAAATAATCCAACCTGACTATAGAGGATTTAATTTAAGACATTAGACGTGGTTCTCAGTGTGAAGATCTGATATAGCAATTTTTGAACTGGGTGATGCTGTCCAGCCCACATAAAATAATTTGTACAAAAACAGTAAAAATCACTGTTTTGAGGTGATATGCTAATTCTTAATCAGAAATAGGGACTTGATATTCTTGAATGTGTGTCAGGGAGAATCACACACATGTAGCCCTTTGGCAAACCAAGGCCTAATGTGGGATCTACTGAATGTTGTGTTAGTCAGTACAGTACATCTAGGCCAGATTAATGTTTGCCATGCTGATCAAAATAAAGAGGGAAATAACATGAATTTGGCCCATTTTGGTTCTGGTAGGCCATTTTCCAGGACGTGGTGTCTCTGCACTTAACACACTGACTGATGATCGCAAGGTTGGCAGTTTGAGACCCAAGCACCATGGGACAGAGTGAGCTCCCAGCTTCTGCCAATCTAGCAATTCGGAAGCATGTGAAAGTGCAAGTAGATAAATAGGTATCACTTTGGTGGGAAGGTAGCAGCATTCTGTGCAGTCATGCTGGCTCCATGACCACTGGAGTCATCTTTGACAATGCTGGCTTCCTCGGCTTAATAACAGAGATGAGCACTGCTCCCCACAGTTGGACATGACTGGGCAAACTTGTTACAGGGAAACCTTTACCTTTAGTCTGTTTTCAAAAGTGGTCATTCAAGTGATAGGTGGAAAGGATTGGCATTTACCCTTTTCCTCCATATGAGCGTTATGCCTGCCTGGAGTGCTGTATTCAAAGTCTGTAAAAAGTTACTGCTGCAGTATCAGTGCTTTCATATTTTGAATTGCACATTTTACTTGAGTAGTTGAAAATAAAAAATAAAGCTAACAAGAAATTGTTAGCTTAACAACTCTTAACACTTTTATGTTTCTAACTCTGGAGGTGTTTGGATTTTTAGAATGATACTTAAGGCAACTTTGTGCCAAAAGGCACTTGGCAACTGCTGTCATCCCCAGTACTTCAACAGAAGCAGCACATGTGCTGCTGGTTGGTGCAGCAGCATTCAGATCATACTGACAGTGAGGTCACTTCCATACTTAGACTGAAAGCAGAAGTGGAGAAGAAGGAAGAGAAGTTTATGTTAAGCCTGTTAGTGCATATTGCAGTACTAACTAGGCCATAGGTTGGAGGAATCACCTACTACAGGATTTTCAGAAAGCAAGGACAGAACAATGAAATAGGGGGAGCATAAGATAAAGGAAATAGGATTTGGAATGTCTTAACTCAGCTCCTTCTCAGGTCTGAAGTCCAAGCTTAGGTGGGGTAAGCAAACCAAAAAAACCAACATTCCTTGTCACGTAAAGGCTGCAGTCCTGTATGGTTCATCTTAGCATAGCAGATCTGCATGCAGACCTTTCTAGGCCAGGCCATATACCACCTATAAATAGTTTATTTAAGTTGCTTCTTTTAACAACTGTGTAGTTGCTGTTTTATGTTATGACTTGGAGATACAACATTAAACTTAAGCTTACTTATATATACTACCCTCAGCTTATTGAACAGCCTTTGAAGCTACCCTGCTGCATGGGGAGCAGGTAGGATTGCAGAAATATCTTGCTACGTGCCCTTAGCTAGATACAGAATGATTACAGCGGTGCTGAGAATTCTAGATGACCCTGGCGAATCTCAGCGCTGATGTCACCATAGGGAGATGCTTCTGTGTTCTTGCCCTCTTCCCACAAACAGGTGGTGGTGGTGGGGCTTCTGAGATAGTAATAGATTGAAAGGGTGGCTTTGGTTGCTGTTGAGGAAAGAATGGAACACCAGCCCCTGCAGTGCCATAAGAAGGACATGCACAGTGTAAGGGAAACTTAGAATATGTGCCTAACAGGATGCCAGCTGAAACTATTAACAATGCATACAGTACTGGACAAGAACAGTTTAGGAAATATTGACAAGCAAGACCTCTTGATCAAAGGGAAGTCACTAGTATGATCTCATCTGTTTCTGCTTCCAAACTGACAGAGCAGAGTGCTACTGTGAATCTTTTCTCAAGATTGTTCCTCACCTGACAATCATGACTCAGATTGTGACAACTTCTTCAGATGAAAAACCAGTCCTGTTTACCCATCTTTCTCAGCATTTTGAAAATTCTGGGTTCTGCGAAGGCTGTCAAATATTCCTCAGTTTTTGAAGAAACAGAAAATCCTCATCCTGGTGTCAAAAGCAGTTGCTGGTAGTTTTGCCTTGGCAAACATATTTGATATTATTACTTCTTAACCATTTTCAGGGGATGCTGAGCCAGGTTCCAAAAACTAGAATCAACTGATATGGGGTGAGACAGGCATTACAAAGAATAAGAGTCTGAACAAAAGTGTCTGAAGTGTGAAGTGCAGAGTGATTCCAAGAACTCGCCTTTTCACTAGCTGATGAACCTCATAAATTCATGACTCCAAGACATTGTTTTGTCTTGATTTCATCCACCTTTCTTGTAGAGACAGTCTTGAAACATTGTTGTGACAAGCTCCTACAGAAACAGCATTTGTTTTTGTTTTTGTTGTTGTTGTTGTTTTTAGCAGTGTTAGCATGTCATCATGAAGGAGAGGACATGAAAACAATGCTCTGCATCTGAAAGGCCATTCTAGTTATTGAGAATTATTTAAGAATTCTAATCCCATTGCTTGATTTCAGAGACCTAGTCCCTGCCATTTCATTTTTCTGGTAGATTGCCACCAAGCAGCTATGGATAAGCTTTGGTTATAGGAAGATACATGGTTGTAGGAAGATACATGGTTGTTGCTCATGACATTGTAGTGAAACTGGGCGAGGAGAACACAAGGCATCACAGCTCTTTCAAGCCCTTGCGGCTTGTGATATTTCCTCATTGTTGTCCAGAAACAATATGTGACACATGACTAGCTTTTCCAGCTTCAGAGGCATGCTCAGGTTGTTTATGTATCAAAGTAGGAAGCTTGAGTAATGTGCAGGCAACACTGAATAGTGTGCTGTACTGATGGGCTATGACAATAGGGAATGCAAGCCAGTAAACAAATTGAGGGAGCTGTTGCTTTTCACAAGGTAATCATAGTAAATGTATTCTGACATACCAGATGCCTGTCATATCTCTAGCTTTTTCAGTGTCATGACAATCACAAGTGAAAAGGATTCAGGACAGAAACTGATTTGCTATATATTTGAGACCATTGTTCTGTCAGAACAACTAATTGCAGTATACATGTGTGTATCCACATACATGCCAGTGTTGCTTATTAAACTGTGGTATGTAAAACATTTGGGAAAAATAGCCATCCCCAATTTTGTCTGTGAATCTTATTACAGACATTAAGGCATTATAGCCCGAAAACCCCACAAAAAACTATTAAAAATTAAGTCCGGCGTTGGTTCTTATCTGTATTTTCTACTTTGGCCATTTATATAACAAGTCACTTGAAATCCACCCATAACTGAGGCAGAGAATTTTTGAAAATGGCCAGCCATAACCAACTGAGGCCAAATTCAGGTAGCCTCTTTATGGACTGGGATCTTTTGCTAATGCAACCAAGACCTACTGATGGTTGACATTTGAGAAATGTAGGTGTAGTGGCTATTATTTGACTTTGGATTGTGGCTATCGTGTTTTGTTCAGCTTGAAATTTTTTATCCTTGAGCTAAATCTCTTGCTATAAAGTGAGCAGTTGTCATAACAAACATACCATCTTCTTTCAGGAGAAGAACTCATTCCTTAACTACAACGTATCTTGTATATTGACGATGCCTCAGTACATGAGACAGGGTTATGGCAAAATGCTTATCGATTTCAGTAAGTATAAACCCTGGGTGGGCTCTTGAGGGCCACAGAATCAGCTTTTGAGAATTGCATGTTGGCCTGTAGGGCCGTAGTTTGCCCACTTTTGTTAACAGACATTTGAGTTTCTTCTTAATAGATTGCATGCAAATCTCTTGTGTGCAATAATGAATGCAGTTAAAAACAGAATACCAATTCTCAGTGGTGAGACAAAACAGTTTTTAAAAAATGGGCAGCACTGGTATATATCCAGACTCTCTGAGTTACTAGATGTAAATAAATATAGCACTAGGTAGCTGGGGCTGGAAAAAGGAAAGGAAAAGGAAAAGAAGCCGTTCTCTCTAATAACAAACATAGGTTGCTGACTGCTGATTAGTGTAGAAGTGAAACACAGCTACCAAAATTAAATACATGAATAAATAAATAAAGTAAGTAAGTAGTGGCTTCTGCATACCTAGAGGATTCTGTAAGCTTACATAGTGTCAATGATAGTTTAGAAAACTGATCCCCAATTTTTTCTGGCTACTATCTCCTTTCCTCTTGGGTAACAACCGTAGCGCTCATCCACGCTAGGTAGCCAAGCAAGAAGGAAGGAGGGGAACTTGTACGTGCTTGCCCCCGCTTCCCTTTTGCCTAGCTCAAGCCAGCTAGCCAAGTCAAAAGGGAGGCGGGGGCAGGCATGCACAAGATGTCCTCTGCCTTGGTTAGCTGGCTTCAGCTAGCTAGCCAAGGCAAGGGGGAAAGGAAGAGAGAGTGCACGGCTACCCCCTCCTTTCGCTTTTGCCTTGGAATCAGCCCATGACTTTCTTACCTGAAGAGGCATTCTTCCTTGGGCTCCTTGCAGGGGGAAGCAAAGCAGTTTCTGCAAAAAAGTGGACGTGGCAAGTATTTTGGCACCCAGAGTGGGGAGTGAGTGAGGAAAGGGCAAGGATAGGGTCTGTTTGGTCTGCTCCAGGGTGAGGCAAAGCCAGAGGAGGCATGCTGGGTCTTTTGCCTGCAGCCTGAACAGATAGACAGCTTGTTCCCCAAGCAGCTGTATTCAGCCTCCCTCTGATCTGTCGCAGAATGGTGCACAAACAAAGTTTCATGCACCCACATCCCTACAATTCCCTTCCACTTCTCTTTTTCCTCACCCCTCCCTGCTGCCCCTTTTCCTTCAGCCCTCCCCTGGATCTTTCCAACACCCCAGGGGGGTACTACTGCCCACTGGGAATCACTAGTTTAGAAAGGAGGGAGAAGGGTGTAACAAAATCAGAAAGTCAGACAGAATTTGTGAACCTGCCAATCATATCTATGGCCAAGAACAATCTAAGGTGCCTTATATATAAGATTAAAACAGCCAACAGATAGAGGAAAATGAAGGGCAAGGTAGGGCATTTGAAGTGTGGGGGCGACATGTCTTTCCTGTGTCCATCACTTTGCATCCTTGCATCCCACTTCATAGGTATAAAATTCTATTTGGGATGGCAGCATCTAGCACTACATAGCATAGCAGAATAAGTGCTGTCTGTTTCATCTCCCACCACTGTAGTCTTGGGCAAAATTCTTGTTTCAGTTTGTCTGGAGCATTAATGTTTCTCCTACAGGGTGTGAATACAGTATAATTTTGTTTTAAGCCTTGTGTGTGTACAAATGTGCAAGTACATGCACATAAGTATATGTTTTATAGATACTTGCCTGCTTGAGTTATTCCATGTAACTCTATCCTCTAAGCAAACTGCAGTTTTGATTGCTTACCAAATTCCATTTGCAAAGCTTTCTATGTGCACTTAATCCTGAAGATGAATGGCTTTGGTGGCTTTTGCCTTCACTCATTTAAGGAGAATGGAAGACATATCTGAAATCCCAGGCAATGGTGTGCTAGGAATTTGATTTTGTCTGTCAGTGTGGGGTAGGGATTCTAGTTGCTCTAGTCAGATCTCAGAGAATTTGTTTTGTTCTCTTTAATAGGCTACTTACTTTCAAAGGTGGAAGAGAAAGTTGGATCCCCAGAACGACCCCTCTCAGATCTGGGTCTTATTAGCTATCGTAGTTACTGGAAAGAGGTTCTTCTCCGTTATCTGCATAACTTTCAAGGCAAAGAAATTTCCATCAAAGGTTGGTACTGTATTTCCCCCCTACAGTATGTCATAGCAAATTATATCTGTTTGCTGTTTTAACTCAATGCTTCTCCCTCCAAATTGTGACTACTTCTTAAAACTTCCTTGTTGTAGCTTTTATAGTATTTATTTTTAATTACATTTAGACAGGAAATTCAGGCTATGGTTCACTAGATCCCAATCTAAATGATGAAATAGATTTTTCTCCATAAAGGCCATCATATATTGCCTGCTTTACTATGGATTATTTCATACTGGTGGCATGAATATGACCTTGCATACCTCCCCATTAACAACAGGATTAAACATATTTTTTTCAAAACGTCCAAGAAACTAGGGAGGAGCTGAGCAGGATTTCTAGTGTTTAAAAGTGTAGATTTTTCTGATCTAAACTCTAGCTGTTTGTACGTCTCCACCCTTTCATCTTCAGTCTTCCAATCTCTGTCCTCTTCCCAGGACTTGTCGCCCAATGGGAATTCTTCAAGTAACTTGGAAAAGAAGGAGAATAAGTAATTATATCCTATTGCATAGTTAGTTGTGAATGAAGTTAACTTAGTCCCCATCACTCTGATGTTTTTTGTCTGCCTGCAAGAGGAATAAAAGTCTGATCCTGTCAAGTCCTCCCAAAATAGAAGCTTATTTCCCCTTCCCATCCTATCTCCCATAACAAGAGAAGGCTGGTCAGCAAAGGGAAAGCAGGATTATGTCAAAGGTTCTGGGATGCCCTCCTATGTATGTATGTATGTATGTATGTATATGTGTACATATGTATGTAATACCCATTCTCACAATATGGGACCCAAGGCAGATCTGGACCTCAGAGCTACATATAGCTGGAAAGCTGTATGCAAAGTAAGTAAAACAGATCTCGTGTTTCATGAAGACATCATCCCTCTCACTTAAAGAATTACAGAAACACTTGGAATATGTGAGGCAGGTTATTCAAGTACTACATAGCAAGACTATTAGAGGAAGAACATTTCAATCAGAACTGTACATGATCTGACAACCCTGTTTTCACCACAGATTGGTATAAAGGAATTGTTATATTGATAGATTTATCTATCATCTTCTGTCTAATGATCCCACACATGGAATTAATCTGTTTTGTCAGTACTGCATATTAGGTCACTGTTTTAATCAAGTGGCATACTAGAATTTTAAAGATTTTTTTCCTGATCAGTCACCACCGGCTCAGACTGTATTGGTGCAAAGATGAAATTAGCCTTTTTTGCTCCAGTGCACATTATTTCTCACCTACATCAAACCACATTTGCCCACTTTGCTCATTTTTCAGAGCTCCTTTAGAAACACTTGGCAATCCCTTCTTGTTTTACCATCTTACGGTTCATTCTTTTAACTTGCCCTTAGTACTGAGTCCCACCACCATCATAGATACATTTGGTGAGGATAGGGGGGGAGGCCCTTTCAGGGGGTGTCTCCTGGCTTTGGTGTGTGAGAAATTAGGCAGCCAGTGTCTCTGCTTCCCTTCCATCAGTAGATAGGGACTTTTTTGATCAGATAGGCTTTGACCTGGATACTGTAGAAAGGTCTTTTAGTGAAGTAGTGTTGTATTCTTCCCCTTTCTTATGTTTTTAAAA
>NC_056527.1:95254947-95262665 GCF_019175285.1 Sceloporus undulatus
GTTTATAAGAAGGGCCGACTGTATTTTGGAACAAGTTGAAAAGCTGCAATCCCTGTGTATCCCTCCACTGTGAAAACAGCTAATTGATTTCCTACTTCAATTTCCTGTTTTTAGTCTAGATAATAATCCATAAAATAACCCAACCACTTATGTTCTAACTACAAAATTGATATTTGTTGGATTCCACACAGTTCATTCCAATTCATTCCATTTTTTCTGCTCATTCAGGAGGGCAAGGAACTATTGTTGGAAGATTTTTGCATTCTCTTTCCCTTCTTCTTAGATAGATAGGGATTTTCTGCATGCAAACTCTGCTCTCTCTCTCTCTCTCTCTCTCTCTCTCATTCAAACTAATCATGTGATTTGGATCATTCCCCCCTTTTGGGACTAATATTCTCTCTCAAATACTTTCTCTTGATCAACATGTTTGCAGTCTTCCTCCTCTCCCAACTTTCTTTGGAAAGATGTTGATATAAATATTTCTTTTTACCTGAACTATTCACTAGCTAGGTTAGAATATAATCTTTATACATACCTGTATACAGATTAATACTATTAATAATTGTTGGTTTTAAACTACAAGCTATGTGTTCATTCTTTTTTGAGTCAGTCTCAGTTCATAGGGAAGCATAGTTAGACAAAGGCACATTTCTGCTACTTTGCTGATGTAAAGCTAGACTCTAACAGGCTTGGCTTTGACTTTTTTGATATTTCAATATTTTTGTTTCTTTTATAAAGGCTGAAGCCTTGGGAAACTTAAATTACAGTAGAACTATGGGGACGCTTAAGTCCAAGATCACTGGAAATCCTGTTCAGCCTTTACTTTTGTCTTCTTAGATTTTGCTCAGTTCATCTATTTCTATCTTTGCAGCCATAACTCTAAGGACACTATTTGTCTGTGTAAGACATTTGAGACTTTTGGCCCTGATGCTCTTGTGTCAGTACCAAACGTCTTTCATGGCTTGCACAGGCAGAGAAGGGAGTATTTAATCCCAGAGCTAGCAAGATACAATGGTGTAGCTCCAGTTAATTCATCCCATGTATTTAGTGGATTGCTCACCCACTCCAAGTGTAACAGGTTCTTGTCTTCCTCTGTTTCAGAGATCAGTCAAGAGACAGCAGTCAATCCTGTCGACATTGTTAGCACTCTGCAAGCGCTTCAGATGCTCAAATACTGGAAGGGCAAACATCTGGTCTTGAAGAGACAGGTAAGATTGTGCTCATTTGATGCAACTCTGTGCCCTTGCTTGGGTTGGGGGACCTGGGTTGTGCATTAACTGTAAGCTCCATTTTTCTTTGGAAGAGTTATTTTTGGTGGGAAGATACAGCATTTGTGTCTTTGATGTGCTGAGAGTGAATAGCCAGAATCTGTTTTTGTGACTACAGGCAAGAGGCTGGGAATCTCTGGCTCCTCAAATGTTATCGGGCTGAAACTTCTATCAGCCTCCAGCTAGCATTGACAAATGTCAGAGATGATGGGTGTTGATAGTTCAACAGCTGGATAATCCCCAACCATGCTACACCAGTTCATTGGAGAGAAGCTTATGAAATTTGCAATTTGTAGATACTAGAGATGACTGCATGAAACTATGTTCGGCATAGCTTTCCTACTCATCAGTTGGCAACTTAATGAATCCTTCTTTCTCTGTACTTCTCATAGCTTGGAAAACATTGCTTTTTTGTACTATGACTGGCTATGCTGGCTGAGAGATTTGTAGTCCCAAAATGTAAATTCTCCAAGCTCTACACAATCCCAATTCCAGTTACTTCCTTATATGTTCACATTTGCTCTCAAGAAACCATGAGAGCTGAAACAGGAATGCCAGGACAGTTAAAAAAAAATAACATTATATATAATGTAGACAGACCTAACGATGTACATGAACGATGGTTCTTCAAGGGAACCCTCTTGTTGTCCCTCTATGTATCCTCCTCCTTAACACCATCTCTTAGCCAGTGCCTGCTTAGCAACCAGTCAGGCTGAAATGTTTTAGCTCTGAACCATCTGGCAAATAGTAAAATGAAAGTTATACAAAATTCTGCAAATAATATTTCTGTAAGGGCACCAAAGAATCACAGTTACAAAGCACAATATTATAATTTGTGAAATTTCAAATCTCATTATAGTTGCCCATTTGGCCATGCTTGCTGGGGCTGATGGAGTTAGTCTCACCACAGCTTTTAAGGATTACACAGCTTTTCCTTTGGTAACAAAATGATAGTTATTAATTTTGTTGCATAATTCTAAATTGTCTTTTCCGAACATAGCAATCTCCCTATAAAATGCTAGGGGCAGATCTGTCTTTTGTTACAAACTATGCCCAAGCTTTTAACCTGGACCACCTTCTCTTTTCTTCTGCTCAGGATCTTATTGATGAATGGATAGCCAAAGAGGCGAAAAGATCCAACAGCAATAAAATCATGGATCCCAGCTGTTTGAAATGGACCCCTCCCAAGGGCACTTAACTTGATCAATCTCTCCAAGGAGTGTGGACACCCCTCCATGTGCCGCCACCAACTTCATGACCTTCTGTTCTTTTCCACTGTTACCAACTGCCTTTGGGATTGTGGACGTGCTGTTAGTGTTCATCCCAGGCCCCTCCCTTTCACATACTCCCAGATATTCTTATTCTTGGGACTGTTTTGGACCACATTCTTTGTACACAAGGCAAGGCTGAAAAGGTCTGAATATCATGCGAGTGTGACCCCAAGAGTGGTGGGTGGGCAGTAATACCTTGTCCTGGACCTTTCCATTTGCTGCTTCACTAGTCACAAGGGCATAGTCCAGAAAATTGTTTTGTATCATGCACATTTTTTTCCTTTGGCTCTTTCAAGTTGCTACTCCCACTGCAGCATCATATAGTTCTAGTGCACATATACATAAGAACAAAGTGATAAAGTCATGATTGGTAGATATGACTGCATTTCTCTGGATAGCAGAGGTCAGGAGGGCAAGCATTTTAAAATATTTTCCATGAAAACAAAGCTCCATGCTAAAATAAAGGCAACTCTGTCAGGGGCAAAGATTCAAGACAGCTCTCAGTCTCTTTGGCTAGCTTTCTGCTTGCACATTTTCTATACACGAGAGAGCACTCAAATATAGTACCACTCATTGTTGCCTGAAATGGTATAGTATCTCTCATGCTCTGTTCTGTGTTTGCATAAGTCAGGAGTGGGTTATTTGTGGCCCTATCATGCCTCAGTATTCGTTATGCTGATGGCAGCTGATTAGAGTTGCAGTTCAGCAACATCTGAAGAGCCACAAGTTGTCCACCTCTCATGACAACCTACATGAGACCATTTTTAAGGGCTGCCTCAGAATGAGCGGTATCTCATTTCCACTCACAGGTCTGAGCATGCCTGAATCTTGTGTTAGTCAGCATCATCCACAGGTAACTCTGTTCCCTACTCAACAAACACCAGGAAAATACAAGTATGGAAATGCTGGAAAGTTTTTGATTCCAATGTGTGGTAGTGCTGGCTGTTCCTGATTCTTTGTCCTCAGAGGTTACCAGTAATAATGCCTTTATGAGTCTTTAGTGAGTTTGGTTGATGAGTTTTGTAGCTAGCACACCAGCTCCTGGTGGGAGAAGATGCCCTTGCAGAAAAGGTATGATCCCTGGTTGTATACTCTCAGTGCCTCACTGGAAGCATGGAATGCTGCCACTCGTATTTTAATTTTGTGCACATTGCTCTTAGATGCTTTTCAGTTCACTTGGACCACAAATAATGTTTAACAAATACTTAGTTTGGCAGGTTAATTAACTAGTTCTGCAGGAGGGAAAGTCACAGAGATCAGCATTCAGTTAGCATGGTGTCTTGGTTTTGCAGCAATTCATCCCATTTGGACTCGTGCACTTACAGACCAAGGTGCAGTTGTTAGCAGCACAGTGCTGACTGCTTAAAACAGTCCCCCTGTCTTGTAATCTTGTTCATGTGGAAAGGTGTGCTGTGCCCATTAGGCCCTTTAATTGATAGGGAGCCATGACTTTGATACATCTTGTAGCAGTAGACCAGTGAGCCAGTTTGTTGCAACAGAATGGCTGTAGATTCCACATGGAAATCTAGCCTTCCAAATGTTGTGGACTATGACTCTCACAAGCCCTAGTCAGCTGGTGTCCTGATATGGAAAGTATAGTCCACAACATCTAGAGGGCTATCTCTGCCTTCTGCATGGTGTTAGATTAATTGCCCATCATTTTGCGAGGTGTTTATCTGGGCCATTTTGGAACCATCTTTATTAATAGACAATTTTGGCCTGATGTCTTAAGGATTCCACTCTGGTTCAAATGAGCAGCATTTATGAAAGGACTGTCTAGAGAAATTGTTTCCCTTCTATATTTGTCAGGATTTGTGCTTTGATGTGTGGATGAGTAAAATCCCTGAAAACATAGGAGGTTTGTCTCAAATGATATTCTTTACATGCTTTGGTACTTTTTCAAATAATTTTCTTTTTAAAAATATCAAAAGCATAAGGACTTCTAAAAGCGCCAGGCTTTTCCTGTGTTTCAAGATATTGCACCTGGTTATTTATGGATTGTTTCTGTCAAAAAAACAATCCTTCAGCTGTTGACATTAAAAAAAAAATAAGCAGTTCAGCAGCAGCCTACAATGAGGTCAAGCGTTTCAAAAGTGTGTGTGCATTCAGGGCATCAATTTGGTCTTGGCTGCTTCCTTTTGAAAGGGAGGGCGCCTACCTAATACTATATTTCAACTCACTGAAGCCACTACCTGCCCTGAATGCTGCAGGTAATATGGGTAGGCGAAGGAAGAGATGGAATCTTTTGTGATAGCTCACTGATCTGCTATCTTTGAAGCTGGAGAGCTCTTGGCCATTATAAAACAGGTGTCAGTAGTACCCTCATTTGGCTATATAAGTATTAAACTCAGTTTGCCTGGATGTAGAGGTTGGCAAGCTATGGCCTCAAGGCAAGGATGGGTAGGCTGTGATCCATCATATGGTAGGTTGCAACTCCTATTGGACATGGCCAGTGGTCAGAGATGATGGGTTGCAGCCAATAACAGCTGGAGGGCTACAGATTGCCTCACATAAAGTATTAAAAAGACCAAATGAAAAAGCAATCTAGCACATTTCTTAGCTGAATCCAAAGAGTCCTTTTTCTTAAATTAGATTCAGCTGCTCACACTGGTTACTGGTGTGAAGTCATTGTTTTGAAAATCTTGAATCATTGGGACAATCCTCCTTGCCCTCCTAAGAGTTGCTTCTGGCCTGTTACATGGGCTGGCCTTTTGGGTACCACAGGTCTTATATGAAATTATCTTAGCATGAGGGGACCTCGCAAACATTTGGTGAGAGATAAATGTGTTTCAGAGTTGGGAGCAGTCACATTTAGACTACAGCTTCTAGAATTTTTTAGCCTAGCCATTAGCCAAAGTGGCAGTGAGACTCAAGTAGTTGTAATCCCCAAAAGTAACTTTTCTCAACTGTTTATCTGTTTTTGGACTGATGTAAGGCAGGTAGGTGTGTCTTACGTATCATCCCCTTCCAACTAGTGTGGAAATTAATTTTTTTAAAACTTTAACATTAGAGGAAATTCCCTGCAATCCTGGTCACTTGGGGAGGTAGTAATCATGCCCTTAGCCTCTAGTGTGGCTTCTAGCAGCAGAAGCAAGTGTGAAACAACTCTGTTTAAAGCTGGAATTCTTTCAAAAGAACCGAAAACCATTTTTTCTATCTCATCTTGCAACAAGATGGGAAAGCCAATCCTTTTCCAGCACATCTCTTTCTGCAAGCACTCCTGTGGTTGACTCTTGTGTTTTTGGTTTTCCTTCCTTTTCATGGCCATCCCACATCCACCAAAGGTTATCTTTCTGTGCACATGACTGGCAGCTCTCATCAAGCAATCTCAGCTTCTAGATTCTAGCAAATGGTGGGGTGGTTCTCTCCTTTGTGAGGAAGGGAGATTGGCCATTCTTGTACAGAAGAAAATCTCTCAGTTTTCTGGATGTTAGAATATGCTACCAGTGTATCTACTTCTCAATAAAGCATGTTCTCTGCTCCAGCTCACCAGTCTTCATTCTTCCTATGGCCAGAGTGTGTGATGTGGTGAACATGGGACTGGAAGTAGGGAAAGAGCCATGATGGGGTGGACCACAGTGGGCAACAACCCCACTTTAGCCCCATGACACCAAGTCAGCAGCCCTGATGTCAGCAGGTCCTATTCGACTCAGTTGAAGCAGGTCTGCTTAGCCTAACCATATATTTTCTATCTAGTGAGGTGCACTGTGTGATTGAAGTCCTGATTGAACAGTGTAGCCTGAGGAGCATTCAGTGAGGACTCCATTAAGAATGTACCTTTACTGATCAGAAAAGGTTTGGGAATCTCAATGCTGTCTCCAGTCTAACATAGGATTCCTCTTTGTACCTTCCTAGTTGTACAGGTGAGGAATAAGAGAATCTCCTACCCCACTGGAATTGAAGGCGAGGGATAATTCATAATAATTATCGGCCAGTCTCGCTGCTACCATTTTTGGGAAAGGTGATCGAGAGAGCGGTTGCGATCCAGCTTCAGGCGGTCTTGGATGAAACGGATTATCTGGACCCATTTCAAACTGGCTTCCGGGCGGGTTACGGGGTTGAGACGGCCATGGTCGCCTTGGTCGATGATCTCCGTCTGAGCATCGACAGGGGAAGCGTGTCCCTGCTGGTGCTCTTGGACATCTCAGCGGCTTTCGATACCATAGACCATGGTATCCTTCTGGGGCGCCTGGCAGAGGTGGGGATTGGGGGCACTGCGCTCCAGTGGTTCCGTTCCTACCTCTCCGGGAGGTCCCAGATGGTGCAGCTGGGAGACGTGTGCTCCGACAAGAGGCCCCTTAAAACGGGGGTCCCTCAAGGGGCCATTCTGTCTCCCATGCTATTTAACATTTACATGAAACCGCTGGGAGAGATCATCCGGAGACATGGGGCGCGGGGTTATCAGTACGCTGATGACACCCAAATCATTTTCTCTATGTCTCCGACTGATGCAGTGACTGGGGATGGCGTCTCTCCTCTCGCGGCCTGTCTGGAGTCAGTAATGGGCTGGATGAGGGAAAACCGACTCAAATTGAATCCAGAGAAAACGGAGGTACTAGTGATAGGTTCTCCTGGTCCAGGAATGGCGGTGGTTCCACCTGTCCTGAACGGGGTCACGCTCCCTGTGAAGGACTCCGTGCGCAGTCTGGGGGTGCTTCTTGACTCGTCGCTTCACCTGACTGCTCAGGTGAATGCGACGGTCAAGAGCACCTGTTATCAGCTTCGGCTGATCCGCCAGCTGCGCCCATATCTGGCCCAGAGGGACCTTGAAACTGTTGTACATGCTCTGGTAACCTCGAGATTGGATTTCTGCAATGTACTCTACATGGGGCAACCCTTATACCAAACTCGGAAGCTACAAATGGTGCAGAATATGGCGGCCCGGCTGGTCACTGGTGCTCCCAGGACCAGCCATATAACACCGGTTCTTAGGGACCTCCATTGGCTGCCCATTCGCTTCCGAGCTCAATATAAGGCGTTGGTTATTACCTATAAAGCCCTAAATGGCTTGGGCCCAGGATACCTAACGGACCGTCTCTCCCCGTACATTCCGCCTCGCACCCTCAGAACGTCTGGGCAGCAACTACTGAAGGTGCCTGGGGCCAGATTAGCCTCCACCTCGCGAAGGACTTTTTCCATAGCTGCCCCAGCCCTTTGGAATAAGCTGCCCACTGAGCTC